>NC_132928.1:53742027-53946039 GCF_047675955.1 Chlorocebus sabaeus
CCATTATAACATAATTCTTTAGATACTGTGTAGGAGACAGAAAAGGTTAAGTTCTGTTAGTAATTTTTCCAATTTTGGAGACATTGTGTGTCTTCTTAAGCTTGATATTCATTTTCCCTTATCTGCTGTTCTCTCCATGAAGTAATCTATTTGCATAGTATTAATCTGTTATTCTAGGACTTTTATTGTTGATAATTTATACAAATTTAAATAAGAAATAGAAAAATCAAATTTGATATTATTCAAATGCTTTGATATATCTAATGCCTGAATATATGAGCTTTGGTCATACTTTTAAATGACTTGGCCTTTATTCAGCAAAGTTGACTTTCCCCACATATGTATGAGACTGCCAAAGCAAATATCTGGAACATTTATCCTATCTTAATAGATGGCTCAAAAATACCGTTCATAGACCATTAATCAAATAATTCCTATACTGAGAAATGGAAATAAATTGTGTAGGCTATTAAAATCTGCCTATGTAAGTGTTGCCAGTTTCTTTTACCTCTCTAAGTGGAAATCTTTCTAAATGTAATTTCAGATTCTTGCTATAATAACATTTCTGGTTCTACTATAGACTATTAGCTTGGTGCAGAAGTTAAAAGTAATGACAAAACCCACAATTACTTTTGCACCAACCTATATAAATGATTTTTATAGGGTAATTTTAGCCTCAGAATTATCAATATTGTCATATCATTTAACATTGATTGTTTCTTTAGATTAGTAAAGTATAGCTTTTGTCCAAGAATCCTTTTCTTACATGATTTCTAATTAGTCCTGTAATCTAGCCTTTCAAATTTGACCATAAAAGATCTTTGAGTTAAAACTTTGGGTGATAATTACTATTAGAATGTGATGTCCTAATTCCGAGTTTTCCTATTCTAAAATATTATTATTATTATTATTATTTGTTTTCAGGAAGTGAGAATAACTCTCTCTACCTGTACTATAAAGGACTTTCTAAGACTTTGCTAACTTTTAAGTTTGATACAGTCAAAAGTGTTCTGGACAAAGACCGAAAAGAAGATGATACAAATGAATTTGTTAGTGCTGTGTGCTGGAGGGCACTACCAGATGGGGTAAGTTTTCATATCAGTTTTTTCACCTTGGGATCTCATGTTATTTATTATGTATACACAGGGTTTGATTAAATTTTAAAATATAAATTGGTGTGTGGTATGTACTATTTTTAAAACTTTGTAATGTGTCACCAAAGACAATAGGCATTTTAGGTAGTGACTGAAATGCACAGTAATGGAGCAATGTCATGGTGTCATCATATCCCTCTGTGACCCATAGCATCTAGTGCATATCTCAGTTATAACCATTAAAATATTGTCTCTTCATCTCTTCTGTAAGACTGGAAAATCCTCCAAATACACATTCCGTCTCATCTTCTTTATTGATTATGTGCAGTATATGCTTGATAAACATTAAGCTGAGCTGGTATTTTAATATGGAGAAAAAGAATTGATGCAGGTAAAGGAGAGTGGCCTATATGGTGCTCTAATTAAATACTGTTTCAAAGTAGAATTGCTTTCTGCAAAATACATTTATATATGAATATTTAAGCATATTTAGTATATTGATGAGAAAGTTATGCTACTAGGTTGTATGAAGAGAAGTTGCCTCAGACTTTTCGCTTATGTTTTAAAGTATAAGGTTTTTCATAAGTTATATAAAAAAATAATTCTTGTTACTATCTTGATTTATATAAACATGAGTTGTTAGTATTGTATTTTTAAAATAGCTTTTTAGGTGCTTAGTTAGGTTTATTTTTGACAAAATAAAATTCTGACAAAATTCTGACTTGATATGTAATTTAAAAATCCAAGTTTCAGGTATAGTTTCACTTTAATTAGATATATTCTATTGCTGTCTTAAAGTTTGCTAATTGACAGACTAGGTAATTTGGACCAACCCTTCCTCCAAGTAAAATTAGAAAAGTGGGACCAGCTATATGTATTTTTAAAACAAGAACCTATTTGAAAGCATTGGAAAGCAAACAAGACAAGACACAATTACTGAATTTGGATTGTGACCCTGGCTTTTGAATCTGCTTTTCCCCTGTGAGCATTTGTCAGTTTTGGTGGGGTGGGTAAAAGCACTTATACTAGCTTCACAGGGTTGCAGGGACTGGAGCTCAGTGCCTGACATTGTGTGACTACTTTTTTTTAAGTCCCCACAGGGGTATATTATAGGAGAAACCAGAAGATAAGCCTTCATAGAGATTGCATCTGAACTTTGTATCAGTCTCTGAAATTGAATCGAGGTGACCCTTCATTGCTAATACAGGATGCAAACTTAAATCCTCTCTGAAAAAAGATGAGATCATCTAAGTGCTTTATTTTTTTTCAGTTCTGTAACTACAATAACTAGGGCACAATAAAAAATAAACAGACATAGTAAAAGATAAGACAGCATGAATTAAACCAGCCTAAGCAACAGACTGTAGAAACAGTCACAGCAGCTCTAAATATTGGAGTTATCAGACAGCTTGAAAGTAGCTATGCTTACAAGATGAAAGACAAGATTGAAAATTTTAACTGAGAACTGGAAACTATTTTTAGAATGAAAATATCATTCTGCTCCTGGCCCCTTCCAAATTTCATGTCCTCACATTTCAAACCTAATCATGCCTTCCTGACAGTCTCCCAAGGTCTTAACTCATTTCAGCATTAACTCAGAAGTCCAAAGTCCAACATCTCATCTGAGACCAGCCAAGTCCCTTCTGCCTATGAGCCTGTAAAATCATCAGCAAATTAGTTAATTCCTAGATAGAAAGAGAATACAGGCATTGGGTAAATACAGCCATTCCAAATGGGAGAAATTGGCCAAAACAAAGCTACAGGCCCTATGCAAGTTCAGAATCCAATGGGGCAGTCAAATCTTCAAGTTCCAAAATGATCTCCTTTGACTCCATCTCTCACACCCATGTCACACTGATGCAAGAGGTGGGTTCCCATAGTCTTGGACAGCTCCACCACGGTGGCTTTGCAGGATACAGCTTCCCTCCTGGCTGCTTTCACGGGCTGGCATTGTCTGTGGCTTTTCCAGGTGAACAGTGCAAGCTTTCAGTGGATCTACCATTTTGGGATCTGGTGGATGGTAGCCCTCCAGTAGTGTGTGAGGGCTCCCACCCCGCATTTCCCTTCTGTACTGCCATAGCAGAGGTTCTCCATGAGGGCCAACCCCTGCAGCAAACTTCTGCCTGGTCAGCCAGGCATTTCTATACATCCTCTGAAATCTAGGCAGAGGTTTCCAAACCTCAATTCTTGATTTCTGTGCACACGCAGGCACAACACCACATGGAAGCTGCCAAGGCTTGGGGCTCGCACCCTCTGAAACCATGGCCCTGGTTCTATGTTGGCCCCTTTTAGTCATGGCTGGAGCAGCTGGGACACAGGACACCAAGTCCCTAATCTGCACACAGCATACGAACACTGGACCTGGCCCAGGAAACCACTTTTTCCTCCTAGGTCTCTGGGCCTGTGATGGGAGGGGCTGCTCTGAAGACCTCTGACATATCCTGGAGACATTTTCCCCATGGTCTTGGGGATTAACATTCGGCTCCTTGTTACTTATGCAAATTTCTGCAGCCAGCTTGAATATCTCCCCAGAAAATGGGATTTTCTTTTCTGTTGCATTGTCAGGCTGCAGATTTTTCAAACTTTGATGCTCCATTTCCCTTATTAAACTGAATGCCTTTAACAGCATCCAAATCACTTCTTGTATGCTTTGCTGCTTAGAAATTTCTACCAGGTACCCTAAATGATCTCTCTCAAGGACAGAGTTCCACATATCTCTGGGGCAGGGGCAAAATGCCACCAGTCTCTTTACTAAAACATAACAAGAGTCCTTTTTGCTCCATTTCCCAGCAAGTTCCTCATCTCCATCTGAGACCACCTCAGCCTGGATTTCACGTCCATATCAGTATCAGCATTTTGGTCAAAGCCATTGAACAAGTCTCTAGGGAGTTCCAAATTTTCCCACATTTTCCGGTCTTCTGAGGCCTCTAAACTGTTCCAACCTATGCCTGTTAACCAGTTCCAAAGTCACTTCCACATTTTGGGGTATCTTTTCAGCAGCACCCCACTTCTGGTACCAATTTTCTGTATTAGTCCATTTTCACACTGCTGATAAAGATATAGTCAAGACTGGGTAATTTACAAAAGAAAGAAGTTTATTGAACTCACAGTTCCACGTGGCTTGGGAGGCTTTACAATCATGGTGGAAGGTGAAAAGCACGTCTCACATGACAGCAGAAAAGAGAAGAAAGTTTTTGCAGGGAATCTCCCCTTTTTAAAACCATCAGATCTCGTGAGACTTATTTACTATCACAAGAACAGTTTGGGAAAGACCTGCCCCTGTAATTCATTTACCTCCCACCGGGTCCCTTCCACAACATATGGGAATTCAAGTTGAGATTTGGGTGGGGACACAACCAAACCATATCAGAGGAGTCGTTTTCATTCCTTTAAGCCATCAGTTTTTCTTTTTGACAGATAATAATTGTAAGTATTTATGTGGTACAGTGTGGTGTTTTCATACACATGTACATTATGGAATGATTAAGTCAAACTAATGAGAATATCTGTCCTCTCACTTGCTTTTTTTTTGTGGTGGGAACATTTAAAATCTTACTCTTTTAACAATATTGAAATATCCACTACATTTTTGTTAGCTACAGTCACTCTGCTATGCAATATATCTCAAAAATTTACTCTTTTTTTCTAATTAGCTGAAACTTTGTAGCCTTGGACCAACATCTTGGCATCCTCCCACTCCCATCCCCCACCTCTGGTAACTACCATTCTATTCTCCATTTCTCTGAGTTCAATTTTTTAAGATTCCACATATAAATGAGATCATGCAGTGTTTCTTTCTGTATGTGATTTATTTTACTTAGCATAATGTCCTCCAGGTTCATGTAAAGCTGAATAGTATTCTATTATATACATTTTAACCTTGAACAACATGGAGACAAGGGGCACTGACCCTCCACTCAGTTGAAAATTTGGGTATAATTTGATTCCCTGACTCAAAAGCTTAACTACTCATAGCCTACTGTTGACTGAAAATCTTACCAATAACATAAACAACCCACATAAGCTAGAGAAAATAAAATATTATTAAAATCATAAGAGAAAATATAGTTACTGTTCATTAAATGAAGTGAATCTTAAAAGTCTCCATCATCATCTTCACATTGAGTAGCTGAGAAGGAGGAGAAAGAGATGGGGTTGGTCTTTCTCTGGAGTGGCAGAAGAGAAAGAAAATCTGCATATAAGTGGTTCCTCATAGTTCAAGCCTGTGTTTTTTCCAGGATCAGCTGTATACCATGTTTTCTGATGCATTTATTTGTTGATGGACACTTAGGTTGATTTCGTATCTTTGCTATTGTGAATAATGCAATGAATAATAGAGTGCACATGTTTTTTTCAGTATCCTAATTTTAACTCTTTTGAAATTGAAGGGGGATTCAATGCCCAGAAGTGTGATTGCTAGGTCATATTGCCATTCTGTGTTTAGCATTTGAGGACCTCCATATTATTTTCCAGAAAAGCTGTACTGATTTACATTCCTACCAACAATGTTACAAGAGTTCCCTTTTTTCCAAATTCTTGCCAACGCTTTGTTATCTTTCATCTTTTTTTAACACACCCCATTTCACAGGTGTCATTTGTCTTTTTGATGGTAGAAATTCTACCTGGTATGAGGTGATATTTCATTGTGGTTTTAATTTAAACTTCCCTGATGATTAATGATATTGAGCATTTTTTCATATACCTGTTTGTTATTTGTATATCTGTTTTTGAGAAATGTTTATTCAGATTATTTGCTCACTTTTTAAGTGGGTTGTTTTCTTGCCATTTAGGTGTTGGAGTTCCTTATACATTTTGGTTAACCCCCTAACTGGTAGATAGTTTGCAGATATTTTCTCCCAATCCGTATGTTGTCTTTTCACTCTCTTTCTTTGTTGTGAGGAAGCTTTATATTGATAGTTTGATGCAGTCATGCTTGTCTATTTTTGCTTTTGCAGTTGTAGCCAAAAAATTTTTCAGACCATTATGGAGCTTTTACCTTATGTTTTCTAGTAGTTTTACAGTTTTCAGTCTTATGTTTAAGCCTCTACTCATTTTGAGTTGATTGTTGTATATGGTGTGAGATACTCAGCTTCATTCTTCTGCATATGGCTATCCATTTTTCCCAACACCATTTATTGAAGAGACTGTCTTTTCCCCCAGAGAGATTCTTTTTTCTTCCTCCCTGGCCTCCCCAGAGGGATTCTTGAAAGAAGGCAGAGAGAAAATATTGTCAGACTGACAGCTAACTTCTCAATGAAATAGTGGAAGCCAACAGACAGTGAAACCAGATAGTGTGGGAAGGAAAACATTTGCAAACCTAGAATTCTACGTCCAGTGAAAATCTCTAGACAGTGGTAAAAATAAAGACATTTTAAAATAAATAAACCTGAAAAATTTTCAATCAGCAAACCTAAACTAAAGAAAACCTTAAAGGATATGCTTACACAGAAAGAAAAAGATTCCAGATGAAAGTCTTATCTTTTTTATTAACATTGATTTATCTAGAGACTGGAGTTAGGTAAAGGAACTTATATATGTTCTATATCTGTGAATCTATGACATGACTCTTATCTGAAACTATTGGAATGGAATATGAAGTGTTTTAAGTATACAAATGAATATATTTGTTCCTATGTGATGATGCTTGTGTAAGGGGACGCAATATTTTTGTTGGGGGTAGACCCTGAGTCAATGGTAACTTCCGCTGAGGCTGCAGATACCCTATTGTTTTGTCAGCTCTGAACCATATCATACATGCTTACCTACTCACCAATCCTAAGTGGATAGCTAATAGTAAAAGTCAGTACTTGTAAAGTACTTATTACTCCTTTAGCTCTTCAGAAGTGACCCCAAAAAGTACACTGTATACTCAGGAAAAAAAGCAGTGGTCATTAGGGTGGACATTTTCTGTTGTGGCTTGAGACACCAGGAATCATATTAAAAGTTTCTGTAGCTCTGGGGTTGGGGGAGGCGGGGATCAGGATAACAGATTTCCTAATTTCCCTCTCTGAAACCAAGTGCAGCAAAACTTGGCTTGGGAACCCATCGACTATGCTATAATACTTTCTATGGAGATTTATAACTATGCACCTTTGTTTTCAGTTATATCATTAAATTTTATTCTCTCTATTCTTATTTCTAACAAAACTTTTTTGTTATATGATGAAATACTGTTCTGAAGCATTGAACTAAAACTTTGTGTTCTTAAGCACATATTTTGCTTACCTAAATTTCTCCTGATTCTTGGCCTTTAAAAATACTTGCTGAATGAATTAATATACTGTCTTGTACTGTATTTGCATTCATGTAACTGCAAACTCCTCAAAAAAAGACATCATAGTAATTTGAATAAGAGCAGAGCCAGGCTACCTAGGTTGAAATCTCTCAGATTCTCCACTTATCAGCTGTGTGACCTTGCTGAAGTTCCTTAACCACACTGTGCTTCAGTGTCCTCATCTCTAAAGTGCTAATATTAATAGCCACTTATCTTCTAGGGTTGTTATAATGCTAAAATGTGGTAATGCATGTAAAACGTTTGAAACAGTTCCTGATACACAGCAAGAGCGATACATGTGTGCTCTTAGTATTATATTTTTAATTACCCCTAGCATTACACAGCATGTTTGTACATAATGCATAATTAATATGTAATTTTTGTAATGAATGATAGAACCCTTCAAGCTTGGCCTTTATCTTTTTTGTTGCGTAATTAAATGGTAATTAATTGGAACCAAAGAAATGCTGTAGTGGAGTTGGGAGATACTTCTAATATCTAATAGGCTCACTTGAAACTAAATGGTAATAATTAATTACCATTTAAGAAAAGCAGTTTTGCTGACATGAACCATTCGTATATACATATATAATTACTTCAAAATTACCATTTTGCCCCTTGGGATATAATTTCCAACTCATTTTGCCTATTTTCAAAAGCAACAAAAATTTTTAAATGTGTGCAACTACAAGGAAGTAGGCGTTTATTATTGGCTTAATATTTTTATTAGATTTATATTATGTTCTCCCTTCCCTTCTCCATCACATTATGACATTTCACAACTCAGTCTTTTTTTTTTTTGAAGACATATCTACTTTCCAAATTTATGTAAGTTTTATCTAAGACAGGAATCCTTTCCTTCTTAGTAACATTTTTTTGGGGGTTTGTAAAACGTCAGATTTCAGTAAACTAGAAAAGTAAAGCACATTTGAGAAGCCGTGCAATACTGTATTCCAGTCTGCTTTCATTAAAGTGCAAAAGGTGTCCATAATAAAATTTATTTATACCAATGGTTCTCAAAACTGATAATCAGAAAACCCTTGGGCTCTTTCAAAAACAATTAACAAAGCAATTCTATTTTTAGACCCATGAATACATATTTTGGGGGAGAAAGAAGGAGGGTATAGATCTGTATTTTGAAAAGTTCACTGGGTCTCCTTGGGAAAGTATATGAACAATCATGTTTGGGAACAAATGAATCATGTTACCACTGGGAAAAAGTTTGTTATACATCCTAACCAAGAAACCTAAATGGTTCTTAAGCGTCTGCTAGCAGAAACAATTATAATTATGAATACCTAATGTCTGTTAGATTTTGCTAATCCCTCACCTGCCTCAGGAGGAAACAAATCCAAAAAAGTAAGATATGTTCTTTTTTATTTGTATTAATTAAAAAATGCTGCTCCTAAAAAATACTAACTTACCACACTTGTAAAGATATTTCTTATCTTAAATTCTTCAGTGAGTGGCGAGAAGACAACATAGAAACTTCTTCTCTTTCTTTCTTCCTTCCTTCAACTATGTTTCTCTTCTTCCTTTTATCTTTCCTTTCTTTTATTGTTTCCTCTGACTGGATTGTTTATAACCCTTTAGAAAATTTTCGTGACTGGAAGAGGGCCAATCTGAATGAACTTTTGTCTATCTTGGGAGTAGAAGGGAAGAAGATTCTGAGCATGGACCCTGACTTCCAGGAAAACTCCTATCTTCTCCTTAGTGCCCCACTCTTCCCTCAGTATACAGAATAGAGTGGAGTGGGGAAGTAGAAAAGGAAGGAAATAAGGTGGTAGAAAACTGAGGCAACCCTAGTAATTTATTTCTCTAAGTAAATTATATGAAGTATACATTTTCTTTAACCTTAGTATCCACTACTGTGTGGACAGCCTCTGGGAAAACATCTGTTGCATTAGATACTTTTATGGTGAACATTATAATAAAATCAACAAAATATGATTTATAGGGTCTGCTAGTTGACATTTTAAATTCTTAATTAGTATCATTTTTATATTTCTGTAATAGAGTTTGACCTATATTAGAATGATTCTTAACTTTTCTTCCTCATTTAATCTTTTTTTAAAAAGAGTGTTCTGTGTATGCCAATCTTGAAGCATAGAATTGATGTTAATTTCTAAGCTACTGCTTGGTTTTAGTCCTGCCTTTTTTAAGGGAAGAAAAGAAATAATATTAATTTGAGAGTGTATTATGAATTAATGCCATTAACCTAACAGTAATTTTTGTTATAATCTCACCATGCTAATATATATCTAAAATATTTTGAGATGGGAAGGGATTTGAGTTTGGTTTCTAATGTTTATCTTTTGGTAATCCCTACCAAATTTTCATAGTAATAGTAGAAAGAAGGAAAGTGAATATTGGATATTATTTCCTTTAGTTAAAAGCTTTTGATGAATACTGTTTGAATTGGTTTAACATGCTGAAGTGTATGTAATGGAAAAACATGATTATTTTCTAAATTGAATAAAATGGATTTAATAAATACTGAAAGCAGAATTAACTAAGCAAAAATATGTATTTTTGGCTTAGAAAATGGATGACAGTTGTTTAAGAAAAAAGTGTTTTTACTAATTTAAAAATGTCCTATCTGGAGAAAAGAAACATTTTTTTTTGTATTTTACTTCTACAGTCTCACATATAACCACTGTTGTTCTCATGACACTCTCCTTTATTGATGTGATCTTTATAGGGTTTGTACCTTTTTTATTTCTTATTCCGTTATTGCTTAAATTCTATTTTATTCACCAGTTTCCCAAATAAAGCTATCAGGATTGACATCAGCTATTCCCAGGAAAATAAAAAGGTTATTACTGCTGAACACTAGAATAATTTGATTATGTAGATTGAAGAATAGCCAGTCTGTTATAATTGCTGTAAAGAAGCCTTTGTGCCTGTTTGCATTAGTCTTTTTTTAAACTGTAGATGAGCAGTTTAGTGGGATGAAAATATAGATTGTTTATTTGAATTGTGATCGCCAACTAAAAGATGAATATGAGGGCAGAAAATCTAAATCTTTTGGTTTAAATGATAAAGTCTTTACACATTGTAGAGAATTAAATAAGCAGTTGCTCATACTTTTATTTATCTTCAGGATCTTTTGCTCTCTGATAAAAGTAGAAAGCTTTAGGGAATGGATTGTATAGAAAGTAAATCCTACTTCAAGATTCAGTTCCTTTTTGATAATTTATTGTTTTAAATCCTATATATCTGAAGCAGTGACTCCATGACTCACCAAACATATCTTTGTGAGCTGATTTCCAGAGATTGGGAGAAAAAAAAGTACTAATAGTTGATTTTGCTTTAAGTGTTTTTTATTTCTCACAGCATTCCAAATGTTGTTTGTTTTAGGAGATACAAGAGTTTATCTTTTAATTGCTAAGAAGACTTGTTACAACTTTCAAAAAAAGTCCTCATGGAACTATTGGTAGTGTTACCACCTGATAAATATGAAGTTAAATGTCTTATTTCATTGCAAACTATCCACGTATTTTTGTCAGATTCGGAATATGTAACTGAATGTATATAATTCTTTTTTGTAGCAGCCAAGGATAATTTAAGTTTCGCAACTAATACTGATATGCCCTTATCATTTTTTGCTAACCAGCCAAATCTGTATTCCCATGATCATCCTTAATGTTTGTACTAATAGAGGACTATCGTGGTGCAAATTGAACCAACCAAAATATCAACTAATAATAAGAGGCCGGGCACGGTGGCTCAACCCTGTAATTCCAGCACTTTGGGAAACTGAGGTGGGAGGATCACTTGAGGCCAGGAGTTTGAGACCAGCCTGCCCAACATGGTAAAACCCTGTCTCTACTAAAAATACAATAATTAGGCAGGTATGGTGGTGCACCCCTGTGTTCCCAGCTACTTAAGAGGCTGAGGCAGGAGAATCACTTGGACCCGGGAGGTAGAGGTTGCAGTGAGCCGAGATTGCACCACCACACTCCAGCCTTGGCGACAGAGCGAGATTCTGTCTCAAAAAAATAAAAGAGTAATTGATGTAAAGACTTATATGGGTATTTGCATTTAAAAATAGTTTTATATTCTGAACAGAATAAAATAGTTATACCTTTCCCAATTAACAAATTAGCCTTGCTACTTCAGAGTTCAATAAGAGTCCCTGTTTATTACCAATATTCTTATTTCCTCAAAGTTTTTTGTTTTGTAAAGGATTGAGACCTTCTAATTCTACATATTTTACATTTTACTGGATTTTTGAGATCTGACAACTGATTTTCCCTTTACTAATAGAATACATGCAATGTCATTGATAGCAAAACAAATTCTAAGATCCCTTATGGAGATCTCACTGTTCTTACTGGTAGGGAAAGCCCAATTATCATGTAGACTTTACATTCTCCATCAGAGTATCTACTATGTTAAAACAGGTTCCCAGTCATCTTAGAATGAAGAAAACCATTTATTTTATCCAGTGCATGATTGTCCTTTATACATTAAATTCATGGTGTTACATACTTTTGTATCCTTTTCATTTTGTCCTTCCAAATCATTATTTTAGGAATATAGAGGAAAGGGTTGGCCAGGTGCAGTGACTCACACCTGTAATCCCAGCACTTTGGGAAGTCGAGGCAGGTGGATCACTTGAGGCTAGGATTTCAAGACTAGCCTAACCAACATGCAACACCCTGTCTCTACTAAAAATACAAAAAGTAGCCTGGCTTATTGGCGCATGCTTATAATCCCAGCTACTGATATGGCTGAAATATGAGAATCGCTTGAACCCGGGAGGCAGAGATTGCAGTGAGCCGAGATTGTGGCACTGCACTCCAGCCTGGGTGACAGAGTGTGAAACCCTGTCTCAAAAAAAAAAAAAAGAGAGAGAGAGAAAAGGGTCATTTTTCAACAGTAATAACTTCAGAATGGTTGTGGGTTCTGGCTTTTGGTTTTTTGTTAGTCTTTGTTTAAATGCCATATTAACTCCAAACTCACACATCTAATATAACTAATGGTGATGGGAGTGGGGAAGGTTTTGGGGCAGGGGATAATATTAGTAAATTGTTTAAAGGTATTTATCCTATCAAATGAAATGTATCAAAAGCATAGGTAACTTAGAAGCTTTTATATATCCTATATATTTTAGATATAGAGATTTGCATCAACCAAAGTTACTAAGAATGAAACTGTTGGCTCTGAATAGGTGTGAATAAATCCTTAGGAAAAGATCTCCTACCTGCCCTTTAGGTGTCATGTTTCTTACTGACAGCTGTCAATTATTTTTTTTAAATGAGTGTGAAATTTTGGTTCTTTGTATGAATTGCATTTGAATTATGCAATTTTGGGGGGTTTTCTTTGTGGGCTTTTCTTTTCTTTTTTTTTTTTGGCAGAGGGGAGAGGGTCTTGGTCTGTCTGTTTAGTACAGCCTTGACCACGCAGGTTCAAGTGATTCGCCCATCACAGCCTCTCAAGTAGCTGGAATCACAGGCATGCACCACCACACCTGGCTGATTTTTTTAAAATTTTTTTTAAGATGAGTCTTGCTATGCTGCCCAGGCTCTTCTCAAACCCCTGGACTCTCAAACTCCCACCTCGGCCTCCCAAAGTGCTAGGATTACAAGTGTGAGTTACCACACCTGGCTCAGTTTCATCTTATAATGCTTAACTAAATTATAAAAGTTATGTATCAGAAGAGTCAAATCAAAATTACCACAAACTTTCTTCATACATACATACATACAGTAATGTCTAACCAAGCAGAAACATCTTTAGCATTTAGACCCTCTAACTGTAATTACATCTCATTCAGGAAACCCAGTGTGTTTTTTTTTTTTTTAATCTCTGCGTCATCTGTGCTTCAGAGTATTACATTTTCCCACTAATAGAGAACTTTTAGAAAATAAATAATAGAGAAAATTGGCCTGTAATTCTACCTCCTGAACAGAACCGTAGTTAATGTTGATGTTTGTCCTTCCAGTCAACTTACATTTAAAAAAAATAGTTTTATAATGTAGGTATATTTTTTGTATCTAACTTCATATATGTAACTATAGCATTTTCTAACCTTCATAATTTTAGTAGAATTTAAATATATTATCAGTTACTGTTTGTTAAACATTTAGGCTGCTTCTAATTTTTCTCATTGGTAAGTTTGCAATATTTGGGGGCCTGTTGTTTTCCCCCTTTTATCTTACTATATTTGTGATATAAAATCTTATAAGTTGGGGAAGAAAGCACTAGATTAAAGGATTTAAAATTTTTCAGCTCTTGATATATATTGTTATTTTACTTTCCAGAAAATTAAACTTCCAGTTTATCTTACTATGCTAGCATTGGTTGTAGGGAAGGGAGAGAGGAGGATGACGTAAAGAGAGATAATTCATGTGTATGTATTGATAGTTGCATGTAGCTCAGATCTGGTTATAAACCCTAGTTCTGTCACTAGCTGTGAAACCTTGAGCATATTCCTTATCCTGTCTGAGTCTACTTTCTCGTTTCTGAAGTAAGGTAATACCACTATTTAAAATACCTCAAAGAGTTGTTAGGAGATAAATGAGATTATTCATATGGAACATTTGCACATATTAAGCTTTCAATAAATAGTAGCTGCTGCTACTAATACATTAATGGGTAAAAATTGAGAAATTAAAATTGTAACCTCCACCCCATCCTCCTATTTTGCATTGAATTTTGCTTCCATTATTCAAATCTATTTCAGATGTTTCTGGTCAGAAGAAACAGCATATGCAAAGACTTGAGAATTTGAAAAAATGCAGTGTTGTTTAGAGGCTGCTAGGATGTGACTGGACTGGTGAGAGATAAAGCTGGAAATAGATTAGGGAGAGAGATTTTTAGGGATCATTCTAGACTGTGTTAAGCACCTTGAACCTTACCTGTGCAACTCTGAAGAACTTTAAACAGATTAATTGACATCAATTTTTGTTGTGTGATTTTTTTAGTTTAAATTTTTGAAAAACAAAAATATCACAGCTTGCCAGTAGTAAAAAAGAAAGGAAACAAAACAAAACCAAAATAGTGCAGACAGTGCATAGGGTAGACTGCAGTAGAGAGGGACTGCTTACAGCATTTTTACTTTGATCCAAGAATCTGAGAGAGACGTTTGAGGTTAACAGGATCTACACTCATTAGAGGGATGAGAACTCTAGATTTATAGCCATTAATTAGCTTTGTTGATTTTATGTAAGTCAGTTAACATGTCTGAGTCTCATTTACATCTTCTCTAATGTGAAAGCATTGTATACTAGATTGCTATTGCTCAGTGACCATTTGTAAGACCATTTATGCTTACAGTAAGACTACAATGTGTATACATTAATAAGTTAAACCTAATTTTACCCCATGCATGCCAGATTCACCAAAATGCTGTCTGAGAAACTCTGGTTTGCATTATTAACCTCTTAATTCAGCTCTTGGACTGATTTACAAATGGAATAATTACCTCCAATTCTAGGATGTTACTTAATCCTAAGGAAAGAACCCCTCTGCCAGTTCAGCATAACTCTCCTCAGTATACAAACTTTCTTGATATTGAGAAGATAGTACAAAATGTTTCCTAAAGGAAATTTTCTAAGAGATACTGAATTTTGTGTCACTATTTTTAGGAATCCTTATTGAACAAATTGCATTAGCCCTTAAGGACTATGGTTGTAACATATGAGTATTTTACAAATAGCAGTGATAAGGAAAAAAATATTTATTTGTAAAAAATCTCACTCAAATATATTTCGAACCTCTTGTTTTCATGCTCATATTTCACTCTTACTGTACTGTTGCTGTAATTACTATATATATTTTTTAAGATTTTTATTCTTTTGAGATGAGTCTATGTTACCCAGGCTGCTCTTGAGCTCCTGTGCTCGAGCAATCCTTATTCCTCAGCTACCTAAGTAGCTGGGTTTACAAATGTGTGCCACCATGCTCAGCTTGCATTCTTTTTTACATTAACTTTGGCAGTGTTACGTTGTCAGCAAGTGTTCAGATAGACTTTTTGCTGCCACAGGTTAATAGAATGTTACTACATTTTAGTTTATATTGCATCTTAATAATATCTGTCATGTTCCTCTAGTAAAGAACTTCTGTACTAATCAGTTACTATTTTGAAAGATTATAGATTTAAAAAACGGTAGACTAGTGCTTTCTTTTTTTTTCTTTGGAACATTGCTCTGAAGTTTTTATTGGACAAACATAACCTACATGTAAAATGAAAGAATCAATGCAGAGGCACTCACATTTCCTAATATATAGCTGTAGTTTTTAAGTGTTTGCCTGAATTAGCACACTTCTCACTGCTGTATTAATAATGATAGTAAAATGAATAAATAGAATGGATAGTAATTCTCACACTTCAAACTGGTGATGAGTTAGTTGATGTGGTTTATTTTCTGGAACTAAACCATTTTTTCTTAAGCCCCTTCTTAAATCAAATGTGGATGTTAGATTAGCAGTTACATCATTTGATTACATGTTGTAGTTCTTTAGGGCTCTTTGGTTTCTCAAGTAAAAAGTTTTAACTTCAGATTCATGGAACACCTACTCCACAAGGATCTTCAGGGCATTTTTTACCAGTTGAAATCATATGAAAAAGTTTTTCATTTCCTTGCGGGTGTTTTACTAGGAAGAGAGTTTATAGCTTTTATAAGATTCCTAAAAGGGGTTAAATGTTAGTGATTAAAAATCAGTGCTCAAAAAATGTCTGTAATCTGACAAGTTGTCCTGATAAGGCTGCAAATTAAATTGTACTAGTTGTACTAATTACTAAAAGTTACAAATGTTAAAAAATAAATTAATTAAAGTTACAAATATTAGTTGCCTGTTCTTTCTTAGAAGTTTATTAATTTTTAGTTTGGTAGACTTAAAATGAAAAAAAGAAAAAAGCCACACAGTTGTTTAGGTGCTCTTTATTTTACTGCTTTAATTCTTCTTGTCTACTCCTTTCAGTCTAGATTCCTGATATCCATTATTTTATAATTAAAAAGTGAGGAAGACAGAGTCTGTAACCTTAAGTAACTTTACCTCTCTTGTTTCCTTGTCTCTTAGAGGAAAATAATACCAGACTTCCTCACAAAGTTGTAAAACTCAAGTGAGATTTTTGGCTGTAGGCAAACTTTAATTTACATAACATCACATTTATACAATGTACATCTGTTGTATGTAGAACAGATCGGTTGTAGTGAAGAATTCCACATTTATCTGCTAATGCGTAATTAAAAGAGAATGACTTCATAAACACTGATGTTAATCTGCATATAATGTCACAAATAATATCACAAATGACCTCACAGGTAAATAAGATTATAAAGACATCTTTTTTTCCCCATCTAAGACTATTAGACCTGTTTATGAAAATAAATTTTGAATTGGGCTTATGTATGTCAGCTAGGTATATTTACACATATATTTTATGAGATTATGCCAAGATTATTAATTTCCACCTTTGAATAAATAAATAAACATATTCACCTTTTAATGTCAGCTTTTTAGAAAGCATTGTTTGGGTAAAATATCTCTAATTTGAAATGAAAGGACTATATCCATAATTTGTGTATGATTTCACAGTCTTAATAATGAGTATGCCTGGTGTTCGATTCTGAGTGTGGTTATAGAGAATTTAAAAAAAAAGAACGTGCTGGCCACAGTGGCTCACACCTGTAATCCCAGCAGTTCGAGGGGCTGAGATGAGAGGATTGTTTGAGTCCAGCAGTTTAAGAACAGCTTGGGCAACATAGTGAAACCCCCATTTCTAAGAAAATTTTAAAAATTAGTCAGGCATGGTGGCACACACCTGTAGTCCCAGTTACTTGGAAGGCTGAGGTACGAGGATCCCGTGAGCCCAGGAGTTTGAGGCTATGGTGGGCTATGATTGCTCCACTGCCCTATTCTGAGTGATAGAACGAGACCTCATCTCTTAAAACTTTAAAAACAAATAGATAAATAAGAAATGTAAAAGAATATGAAATAAAATTTGTGTGTGATATAGGTAAAAAAGTAAGAAAAATATGTTGAGCTGTTATACATTTGCTATTTTTATTTTTTATATTTGCTATTTTTATTAATGAAAAATTCCTGTAGTGTACACCACTGTATTACTTATTTCTTTGCATTACCACATAAGTTTTTTGGTGTAGTAATCTTGATAATAAGAGCCTTACATGGAAAACTTAGTAGATCAGTTGTTAAGAAAATAAAGTGACTACATTTTGAGTGGGCAGTTACACACATGGGTGCTTTTCAGTCGGATTCTTTTTTCTGTTTCATTTTAGTGCATAAGGTTCATTTTTCATCTTTCTCAAAATAAATGGGAAAACAGTTTTACTGAACTGTTTGTTAATTAGATGTTTTTACCTCATCATGAAGGCTGTGTATAAAAACAAAACACCTTCATCCTAAATCTTTTAAAATTTAGAAGGCGTGTTTGTTATGTAGACTGTAAGTTAATAACTGGCACTTTTTAAATGTTTTCTTCCTCATATTCTGAAGTGATTCAAATGTAGTATTTCAAATAATAAGAAGAGTTTTTCTCATTTATTTCTGAAAAATATACCTGAATTCTGACCTGATATTTCCCAGATTCTTCCCATCAAAGTTATCTCCTGAATAGAATACTCCAACTGACTCGGAATTCTAGGCAATAAGTTTTGTATTTGTTTTTAATAGAGTAGATGGCATATTTAATTGAGTGAATGGATTCTAATCTGAATATGAGGTCCTAGGGATAAGAAATTACTTTATTAAATTGACCTGCTAGTTCTCTCTCCCCATCCAATTACAGCTTAAAATGTATGTGTATTTTTATTTGATGTGTTATTTAGAGTAACAATCTTACCTTATAAAATAGCATGATTTACTAGGATAAGTCTGTAGTCACATTTTTTAGGAAAATAGAAGTATTTGTTTCTGTTCTTCCAAATTTACAAGTGTTTATTGTATACCTATATGTGTACATAACTTAAATTTTTGAAAAACCATATGAATTCATTCATTGAAAGTAGTAGTATTCAATGTCACCAGAGTTTTTTTTTTTTTTTTTTTTTGAGACAGAGTCTCGCTCTGTTGCCCAATGACACAATCTGGGCTCACTGAAACCTCCGCCTCCCGGGTTCAAGCGATTCTCCTGCCTCAGCCTCTCGAGTAGCTGGAACTATAGGTGCATGCCACTACGCCCAGCTAATATTTTGTATTTTTAGTAGAGGCAGGGTTTCACCGTGTTAGCCAGGATGGTCTCGATCTCCTGACCTCGTGATCCGCCCGCCTCGGCCTCCCAAAGTGCTGGGATTATAGGCGTGAACCTCTGTGTCCAGCCCTAGAGTACATAATTTCTTAACACTTAATTTTATTTCCTTGTCCTCCTCCATTTCTTTTTGAAAATGTTTTAGGTATTTTGGAGGTTCACATTTAGGCAGAAAGAGTGATAGATAACTGCTCTTCACTCTAGTTTCATTTGTTAAGACTCCTTTTGAGAGAAAAATTAACATCAGCCATGCAAGAGGAACTTTTAATGGTTGTTAGTTCAGCATTTGAGATGAAATGTTAATGAAGAAAGAGCGTGTAACAAACTTTTTGTTGTTTATGCCTTCCCTTGATTATTACTGCCAGTTTTCACTACTCCCAATAAAGCACATCCAGAAGAAATGTACTTAAGATATACTAGCCCTGTAATTTTTAATTTCATCCAGTTTGTAATTTTTTATAACTTCCCTTGATATTTTGTTTGACCTTTAGGTTATTTGTTTGGCACATAATGATTGTATATATTTATGGAGTACACAGGGCTGTTGCAATACATATAATGTATGATGATCAGATCAGAGCTATTAGCATATCCGTATTTCTCATCTCAGAAAGAATATTTATTATTTCTTTGTGTTGGAAACATTGATACTCTCCTTCTAGCTATTTGAAACTATATATTATTGTTAACTATAGTCATCCCACAGTGCTGTACACACTAGAACTTATTCCTCCTATCTAGCTGTAATTTTGTATCTTCTAACAAATCTCCCCATCCCCCTAGCTTTTGCATTATTTAGAAGTGTGTTGTTTAATATCCAAATTTGAGGGTTCTCCAAGTATCTGCATTTTAAGTTTAAAGTTTGTTTCATAGTCTCAAATATAGTCTACCTTGGTAAAAGTTTCATGTACACTTGACAATAATGTGATTTTATTAGTTGGATTGCTCTATAAATGTCAGTTAGGTCAAGTTGGTTCATAGTGATTTGCGTTTTTCTATTTCTGCCTAATTTTCTTTCTGGTTGATGCGTCAACGAGAGTGGCGGTATTGAAATTTTCAACCGTTAGTTGTTCAATTAATTATTTCTCTTTGCAAATGTTTTTGCTTTTTTGGCGTATGCTGTGTTGTTTGGTGTACATACATTTATACTTTTTATAGCTTCTTGATGTGTATTGACTCTTTTATCATTATGGAATGTCCCTTTGTCTCTGATAATGTTTTTGATCATAAAGTCTGTTTTGTCTGACATTAACATAGCCATTCCAGCTTTTTTATAGTTATTGTTTATATGGTATATTGTCTTCCTACCTTTTAATTTCAACCTGTTTTTGTCTTCAAATGTAATTTATGTGTCTTTCATGTGGAATAGAGTTGGATTTTTTTGTTTCTTCAGTCTCATAATTACTGCCTTTTGATTGGGGTGTTTAGATCATTCCTGTTTGATGTAAATAATATTTTGCTTTGATTTACACAGTGCCATTTTGCTATTTGTTTTCTGTGAGTGCCTTTTTTATTTCTGTGGTCGTCTTTCGTTACCTTCTGACTTTTTAATGCCCCATTTAAATTTAATTTAATTTTGTTTTGTTTTATTTCCTTAGTAGTTGCTCTAGGTATTACAATTTGCATCTTAATCACCATTTACATCAGATTAATACTAATGTAATATTTGGTAAACTGTAGAAACTTTGGTTTAATGCCACTACTTCCTTGCTGCCTGTTTGGTGTTATTTTTGTCATATATATGAGAGCTACTAAAAATCCTTACTGGTTTTCTCCCTACTTGTTCTGCCATAAGAGAGACAGAGAACTATGGAGGTCCTCAACTGTAATTGTGAGTTTTCTCTTTTTACTTTGAAACATATGCATTTTGCTTCTTGTATTCAGTGCATTATTGTGCATATATTTTAGATCATTATTTCTTCTTGAAGAAAAAACCCTTTATTGTGAGGTAATATCCCCCTTTATTCCTGATATTTATTGTCCTGAAGTCTGTTTTCTCTGAAATTAATATGACTTCCAGCTATTTTTGCTTAGTGTTCACATTGTATGTTTTTCTCCATGTTTTTACTTTTTATCTATATCTGTATTTATAAAGTAGGTTACTTATAGATAGCATATAGTTAGGCTTTGTTCTGCCATTTAATGCATGTGTGATTATATTTGTATTAAAATATATCTTCATGCCTGCTATATATTTTTCCATTCATTTTGTGCCTTTTTTCAGATTTCGTAGACTGTTCTTTATGATTTGTGTCACCTCTTATGACTTATTATTTATACCTTTCTTCAGAATTTCTCAGTGATTACCCTAGAGCTTACAATATGCCTTTAAAGTAATCTGAATCTTTCTTTAGTAAGATTGTACTGCTTCAAGGGTTGTATAAGAACCTTACGACAGTGTAACCTGAATTTCTTCATACTATGCTTTGTGCTATTGTGTTTATGGATTTTACTTTTGCATACGTTACCACACACAATAAAACGTTGCTACTTTTGCGTTATATAGTTATCTTTTAGAGAAGTTAAAAATAAGAAAAAATGAATATTACTTTATCTTCAGTGTTCTTCATTTATTTGTATGAATCCAAGATGCTGACCTGCATCACATTCCTGATAACTTACCGTAGCATTTTCTGTAGACTAATTCGCAGACAGTGAATACCCTCAGCTTTTGTTTTTCTGAGAAAAATAATTTATTCTTCCTTTTTGAAAGATATTTTTGCTAGGTGTTAAACTCTGGATTGACAGATTATACCATTGGTCATCTTGCTGACATAGTTTCTCAAGAGAAGTCTGATGTAATTCTTATCTTTGTTCCTCTGTATATAATATGTCTCCTTTTTTTCTCTCTTACTTTCTTAAATATTTTATCTTTGATTTTTCAGCAGTTTCTATATGATATGTTGAGATGTTGCTTCATCTTGCTTGGTGTTCTCTGAACTTCTTGAATATGGATTTGGTCTCTGCTCTTAATTTTGGGAAATTCTCAGTTGTTATTTCTTCAAATATTTCTTCTGCTACCTTTTCTCTTCACCTGGAATTCTAATTATTATGGGTGTGTTAGCCCGTTTGATACTGTTTCGTAGCTCTTAGATGCCTATTTTGTTTTGTTTTTGCACTCCTTAGTTCTTTGTATTTTATTTTGGGTAATTTCATTTCTACATTCAGTCTCATGTATTTTTTTTTTTTTTTTTTTTTTGAGATGGAGTCTCACTCTGTCACCCAGCCTGGAGTGCAATGGCACGATCTCGGCTCATTGCAACCTCCACCTCCCAGGTTCAAGCAATTCTCCTGTCTCAGCCTCCCGAGTAGCAAGGACTACAGGCATACACCAACACACCCAGCTAATTTTTGTATTTTTAATAGAGACGGGGTTTCACGATATTGGTCAGACTGGTCTCAAACTCCTGACCTCAGGTGATCCACCTGCCTCAGTCTTCCAAAGTGCTGAGATTACAGGCCTGAGCCACCACACCCAGCCCATGTATTCTTTCCTTAACTGTTTGAAGACTGCTGATCATACCATCAAAAGCATGTTTTATTTCTGTTACTGTGTTTGTTTATTTCTAGGATTTCTCTTTGATTCTTTCTTATACTTTAATCTCTTCACTGAAATTACCTATTTGATCTTAAACGTTTTCTACTTTTTCCATCAACCCCTTTAACCATATTAATCATCATTATTTTATTTCATACAGTTTTAACATTTGAACTGAGTGTTGTAACTAAGTTTGGTTTAATGATTGTTTTGTCTCCTCAGATTCTGTTTTTCCCTGAATGCCTGTAATTTTTGGTTCAAAGCCAGGCATATTATATAGGACAATAAATACTGAGGTAAATATTTTTTACACTTGGAAATGAGTGCATTTTTTTTTCTGCCCAACCTTCAGTGCGGGAGTTGTATTAACTTAGTCAGGATAACGTTGTTTTGAAGTTTGATGTCATGGTTACTCTCAGTGCACCTCAAGTTTCAGTTTTGTTTAGAGTATCAGTTAGTTTGCCAGAGAGTTTTTCTCACTGTTTTCTTTGTTGGGTTTTTGGTCTTTCTCCTTTGTACTCCTTTCCAGAAAGAATTTGTCTCTTGTAGCAATATGGGCTATATTCTGCTGTTTTCTCTCACTACTTGTTTATATGATGGGAGGGATAGAGGAGGAGAGGTGTTCACTGATGTTCCAATTAATCTTTGGTAAAAGTCATTGAGCCTAGGTATTGGGGTTGTGTGGACTTTATCATTGTTTCTGTCCCTCTTCCAAATGAAGGGCAATTTTTGTTTGTTTCCTGTTTCTCTCTCCCAGCTGCAATAGATGTCCTTCAGGGCCCTCAGGCTATCATTCGCCTCTTCCCATCCACTTTTATCCTACAGACTAATCTTTTTGTTCTGTAGGGCACGTAAGGAAGATATATCTGGGTGGCATTTTGGCAATGGTTGCTGTTAACTTCCCTAACCATACCATATCAAAAACCTTTTTTCAGGATTCTCCTCAGTCTTCCCTGATGTTCATAGATGAAAAGCCTGCAGGAAGGTGCACTTCCCTACCCTTAATGTCTGTGGCCCTCAGGGCTTCATAGTCATGGTAGCCCATCTATATTCAGCCTTTAGTATTAATGGTTTTTAGCTAATTCTTTCTACTAGCTTATCAGCCCTTTCTGTGCCTGGTACACAAATGCTCAGGAACTATTATCACAGGTGCCAGACTCTCAATTTTCAGGTTGTTTTGCCTGTGACGTTGGTTCCCTAAAATGTTTAAGAAATGTTATTAATTTGGGTTGTCCAGCTTTCTTGATGTTTTTCTTGTTGCATTGCTCTTTCTAGTTCTCTCTGTCTCTTGAAACTCAGCCCTCTGGTTTGTAACACTCATATTACTTCTACCAGATAGAATATAAGGGTTTAAAAATAATTACTTTAATTATCTCAGACTTATTTCTTATTTAAATTCGTGAATGCTCACCATATTTCTAAACTGCTTTAAGAGAAATATTCTTGGCCGAGCACGGTGGCTCACACCTATAATCCCAACACTTTGGGAGGCCAAGGTGGGTGGATCACCTGAGGTCAGGAATTCGAGACCAGCCTGACCAATGTGGAGAAACCCCATCACTACTAAAAATACAAAATTAGCCAGGCGTGGTGGTGCATGCCTGTAATCCTAGCTACTCAGGAGGTTGAGGCATGGGAATTGCTTGAACCCAGGAGGTGAAGGTTGCAGTGAACCAAGATCATGCCATTGCACTCCAGCCTGGGCAACAAGAGCGAAACTCCATCTCAAAAAAAAAGAGAAATATTCTTATAATATTTTAAGGATGGTTATCTTTTTCAAAATATGTATAATACATAACAGAAAAATTAAAAGCCTCTTTCAGATGTTTTATTTTCCTGTTACCTATGCTGCTAGTTCTCCAGCCTCCTCTTACACTCCCCTTTCCCATTATTGCCATCTGGACTGCCCCTGCCCCCTATACCACATTTAATTGTTCAGTCTAGTGACAAAAGTAATCTCAATTACGAAAGATAATTTAGTTTCTGAATTTGTAGTAGCAATGACGTCATCTATTTGGAATGAAGATTTCACTACAAATTTAGCTAGGAGCAAGAATTTTTAAAAGGATAGGGAAAATATTTAGGCTGTCCAGAAGTTGTGATGTGACATGATCTTAACTATTAAGGATTTTTAAATTATTTATTTTTAAATAATGAATGTTCCCCTAATAATTCATCTGACTTTATATATGCAACTCACATGTATGAACACATTTATGCTAATTTGGAGTTCTACTTATGAACCAAAGTAGTTGCTATAGAAATTCAAACAATGTAGTCTATTGCATTGACTTAACTATCACATGGAAAATATTGGATTAAATTTCTAAAATTTTAAGCACAGTCCTATCCGTTGGCATTTCATAAATTTAAAGACTTTGGATCTTACAAATGCAAAACCAGATTGGTATGTATCTAAGCACAAACTTAATCTTGTTTTTCCTTTAATGTATCTTGAATCCATCCTTATTTCCAACCCTATGACTCTACCACCTGCCTTTAGTTCAAGCTCCTGCCATTTAGTTTAGTTTATCTCCCACCATTACTACTTAATAGTTCTAGACTCATTTATCTCGCTGTTTAAAATCTGTTAGTGTTTCCCCAGTGGTTACAGAATAAGATCTAAACTTTATGTGACATCTAACAACCTTTTTCATGAGGCTCCCACCTCCCTCTCCAACTCAATCACTTACCACTTGCATAAGCACATTTTACACTGCAGCAACATGAACTGCCTATAGGCTCCTCAAACACCCAATGCTGGTTTTTTTGTTTACTTGTTTGTTTTCATCTTTGTGCTTTAGATCTTACTGCTCACTGTGCCCAAATACCCTTTCCTGCACTTCTGTTTGTTCCATATGGTAATGCCATTATACTGGAACTTTACACAGTGCTGAGTTTTGTAGCCACAAAAATATTAGAGTGTTCATTGGGTAGATAAATACCATTAGATTGATCTAGACTTACTTTTGGCCATTGTAGAAATTATGTATATCACATCTCTAAAGGGGATGTTTTTCAAACTTACTTGAACATTTCTGGTGGTAGAGAGCTCCTGCTTTACAAGGCAACCCATTATATATTTCAAAAACTCTAAATCTTACAAAGTTGTCTCAGAAGAACAGCCCTAATTTCTTCTTTCCATCACTTGTAAACAGTATATACTTTAAAACGTGTAACACTTAGCAACTTGTAGCTCTGCATGCAGTAAAATTTAGCATTTTCTGAATTAATTTTTACTGTGTTGAATCTACTCTTTACCTCAGTTTGAATTACTTAGTGATGTAATATCACTTGAAAATGCTGGTAGAGAGTTCTAAATTGCATTCTATGAAGTTATGCTGACTTCATCTATTTTATTTTCATGGGCTGGTTTAAAATATGAAAATGGAAAGATGAAAGAAAAGATTAGTACGTGTAAACTATAGAAGTTTAGGTAACAACCCAGTCCTGAACTTCCCATTTCATCTTCTTTTATTTTAAATTCTCAATATATATCCATTTGCAAAGTTAACTCTTTTACTAAACTGTCATGAACCATTTGTGTAATTCAGACTCTAGTGCTGATTATAGTATCTTTTAACCAAATACATTTCGTTAAAAATTAGACTTGTAAAAGTGTTAAAAAATAAGGCTTGGCCAGGCATGGCATCTCATGCCTGTAATCCCAGCACTTTGGGAGGCTGAGGCGGGCAGATCACCTGAGTTTGGGAGTCCGAGACCAGCCTGACCAAGATGGAGAAACCTCGGCTCTACTAAAAATACAAAATTACCCGGGAGTGGTGGCGCACGCCTGTAATCTCAGCTACTCTGGAGGCTGAGGCAGAAGACTCACTTGAACCTGGGAGGCAGAGGTTGTGGTGAGCCAAGATTGTGCCATTGCACTCCAGGCCCGGCAACAAGAGCGAAACTCTGTCTCAAAAAAATAAATAAATAAGGCTTATGTGTAGTCATTCTCAATAAAGTAAAAAGCTTCCTGAGGTTAGAAATTCTTGTCATTTTTGGCTGGGAACAGTGGCTTACACCTGTAATTTCAGCATTTTGGGAGACTGGGGTGGGCAGATCACCTGAAGTCAGAAATTTGAGACCAGCCTGGCCAACGTGGTGAAACCCATTCTCTACTAAAAAATATAAAAATTAGCTGGGTGTGGCTGTGGGCGCCTGTAATCCCAGCTACTCGAGAGGCTGAGGCAGGAGAATCACTTGAACCCAGGAGGTGGCGGTTGCAGTGAGCCGAGAATGCACCACTGCACTCCATTCTGGCAGCAGAACCAGAATCTGTCTCAAAAATAAATAAATAAATAAATAAACAAACAAACAAACCTTGTATTTTTTTATTGCTACTCTCTGGGCCTCATATGGGATCTGTTAAGTAATTATTCAGTAAATTCTTTCCTCCTCACTTCCCTCTCACTAGCCACCTCACCAAAAGCAGAAAAATACATCTTGGTTTTCCCTCTGAGTTCAATATTTGTAGATAGTTTCAACATGCATATTAGTATTTTTCAAAGTATGGCCTATTGATCACCTGCTTTAGAATTATTAGTTACTTGGGATATGAATTGAAATTTTAAATTTCTAAACCCTGTACTTGTTATATTTAGACTTTCTGAAGGTGAGGGCCAAGAACCACCTTTTGTATTTGTTGTTGTTGTTGTGGTTGTGGTTGTTGTTGTTATAGGTTACATAATTCTCTCCTTTAGTAGCCTAGAATTGCATGGGAGAAGCAAAGATCCCATCTCTGTCACATCCAATCTTGAAGCCACCTGGGGAAATTTAGAAGTGCCATAGTGTTCCCATCTGGAAAGAAAATGCCAAAGTGTTTCCAACAGTCACTGCTGCAGACCTATTTCTTTCTTTATAGGAGTGATTAGGTACTGTCTCAAACCCTTCTGAGTGTCACATCAGGAGGCTCTCCATGGTCTGTTGGTCACTTTGGAAGATGTAGAGACTAAATCCAAGGGAGACATTAGATAATAGGCCAGGGTTCTCATCGATCTCCTCAGTAGCAAAAACAAAGGCTAGAACATTCTGGTAGTGCTCATGATTAATTGGAACATTACAGCTGGAGCCAAAGATCTGTCTCCTAAAAGGTACTATGTTCTGATGTTTTTTACAACCAAATTCCATAAAACACTGACTGCTCTATTACAATGGATACAACTCAGAAATAGCTCATGGGAAGAAATGCGTAGGGCAAGGTATTGGAGAGTGGCGGGTGGAGTACATGGAAGAATAGGTCTGTGCTGGTGACTGTTGGAAACACTTTGGCATTTTCTTCCCAGATGGGTGCCCTCGTAGTGCCTCAATGTTTTCACCAACCTGGAGGCCCTGGAAACTCCATTTTCAACAAACTCCCTTTGGGATTTATATATAATAAAGTGCTATAAAATACCAGTTTTGAGCTCTTTTCCGTTGTGTATTTGCTTAAGAATTTGCTAAATGAATAAATTTTAGCTGATTAAGTTTTCAAGGACCCAAATGACCAAAATAAGGACTTACTTTAAGACTGAAAATATAACAAATGAGTTTAATTTAAAGTCAGGCAGTGAGTTTTTGGAGAATATATTCTGTACAACAAAAAAAAGTTACTACAAAATACCTTTCCAACTTTGACATATTGACATCCTTATTTCCTTCCGGCTTTATCAGTCTTTCTAAGTCATTTAATTCTAAAACCCCAGAATCATTATTATTGCATCTCTTTATCTTCCATCTAATTATTCATCAAATAGCAGTAATTCTTTCTTCGAAATATCTTCTATATTTATCTTTGTTTTCGTTTCTGCTTTTCATTGCCTCATTCCTGTTCCTTGCCCTTCCCCTTCTCTCAATTTACTTCTAACAGCTTTATGTCCCCTTCGATCGGTCTTTGTGCACTATCAAATGTTCATCTTTATACAGAGATATTCAATCAAACCTTGCTTGTTACCTTTAGTTGACCCAGGTCTTTCAGAAAAGTTTTTTTCAAATTCAGCATTTGCATGTACCTCTATCTGGTATATTTTGGCCAACACTAAAAATAAGGGGAAGTTTTGATAAAAATATTACCTGAACTTGTTATTTAATCTATTTCACTTCAGATATCTTTATCTAATTTTAAAATTATATTTACCCTTACTATTAAATATGATCCTTAAGAAAATTCAGTACCAATTATGGGAAAAAGTACAATAGAAAAAAAATACTCAAAGGCAGCTCAGATTTCAAAATTTACTAGTATTTAGAAAATTAGCCTTTATAGTAAGTATAGAATAATCACAGATATGATTTTAAATGTCATTCCTATATCTACTTCTTAACCGCTCTATTCCCTGATCTCATGTGTTTGCACTTAGACTATCGTATCTAAACTATTACATTCAAGATTTTCAATAATCTAATATAATGCTATCCATCTAACTTTATTTCTGTTTTCTAACACAGTTCACCTACTTCATTAAGAAAGTTTCTTCATTGTCCCATACTATTCCCATTCTGACTTCTAAACTCGTATTCATGTTGTTCTTCATATTGCCTTGTCCTCTTATTTCTGCTTAACAAAATTCTCATCATTCGTTAGCCCAATCACTGCTTTTCTTTCCCTCTTTTAACCATTTTATCTCCTTGGTTTCTGGTTTCTCACAGCTATTGATGACCCTATAGAATGCAGTCTACCAACTGGTGTTCAAATTCATCTTGAATTGTTTGTTGTGCGTCATTCGTGTTGCCCCAGGTACATTCCTTGCTTCAACTTGAAGAGCAAAAAAATACAAACACCAGCAGCTACCAGAGTAAGAGCTACTTAGTTTTCTAGGAAAGAGGAGTTAAAGATTGAGTTAGAATAAAATTTAAGTCTGCCTAACCTGGGGAGCTTACTTTAATCAATTTCATAAGATCATAAATATACTGACTAGAATAATACACTAGTATTATTACTACTAGTACACTGTGATACTGATAGTACTGATACTAATAGTACTATCATTGCTTGAGATAACTACCCTTTAACTGTAAAGAAATTAAGGTTATGTGGTATTTTAGTAAAAGTAACTACCACTTATTTGTTTGGTGCCTATAACATGCCAGTTACTCTTTGGTTACATGCTGTAAGGGAGAAAAGATTTTTCTCACCTGTTGCTTGATTCATGACAGAGACCTCTGTAAGTTTTATATGACATAGAAGTTTTACATGACACAGAAGACTTTAGAAATGAAGATCCAAAGAATGGGCAAACTTGTGTATGTTTATGCTTAGGTTTGATGAAGAAATGAATAGTCATGGAGAATTATGATTGGAGGACAAAGGGGTATGTTCTAATGGTAATAAACTGGGGGCAACTTGCAAGACCTGTTTGTTCAGCTTCTTCTCTGTGTCTCTATCTCCAAAGATAAGGGCATTCCTTTCCTCCAGGTAAGGTTAGGCACCTCTAGAATGAGAATCTCATGACCTGCTTCCGTGGAAGGGCAGAGAATTCTTTTAGGACCTGCTTCCGAGGAGAAGTGTGGGAGGTCTTCCTGCTTCTGCTGTTTTTTCAAATACCAAGGTGCCTACTTGGAGGTAGTGTGTTGTGATCCCTAACAGTGCTCTACTGTGTTTTCCTTGAATCTTCATAAAGATTCTACCTAAGATTATCTGCTTTATATTTGGAGAAATTGAATGTCTAAAAGGATTAAGCAGAACCAAATTTCAAATCCAGGTTTTCATGCCTTGAATGTATTGCTTTTTCTGTTACATGGTATTCCCCAAATAGTACTGAATTCTAGAATCAGCTTTGCCAGAGTAGTCTGGAGAGCGAATGACTTAAATATGCACAGTTCTATGCTCAGAGGAGCTCTTCTCAGTATTAATCAGCAATCCAGTCATTTTTTTCCCCATCATACTTGTCATTGTAAGCACATTGTTCTCAAGCTTTATTCAAAAGATCATCCAGAGTCCAGAGATATTAACTATTAACATGTGCTGCAGGTTGAAAATGTTTAGAGATAATATTTGAGTACAGTATGGCAAGGATAAGTTGTTTACGGCCAGTTGGCGAGAAGACTTTGGAAAGCATTGAGAATGAAAGGAATGATGAATATATGTGTTCTTTTGTATCTAAATCTTTCTTCCCTTGTGTATGTTCTTTACAGCCTTTTCTGTCTGAATAAAGATCACTTTGATTTCGTATGCTAAATGTGCCTTCTTAATGGTTCTTTTTCTATTATCTGAATCCCGATTTTGTATTTATCTTATTTGAATGCATTAAAGTATATTTAAATGACAATTTGATGCAGTTAGGTAATTGGAATATAAGAGACTGGTTAACAAAAATCTTAATAATGAAGCACACCAAAAATGGAAGCTGCAGGAACCAACCATGTGGACAAATGAAAAAATGCCTGTTGTCTACAGATTGCAGCGATCCTACATAAACATATGGAGGTCTCTGTCTGGCTTAGGACAGCTGGCTAAGTCTGATCGTTCCCCTCCATACAACCTTTAAAACTGCCATTCTAATTACTGCTTTCCTTGCTATTTTATTCAGTATCTCTCCTGGTTATTAGTACTGTATTATTTTGTAAATGGGCAACCAAGTAAAGTTACCTGTGTATCCATCTGAACTGGTTTTTGAGGTATCTTACGAGTTTTGAAAATAGGTATTATTTGCTTATTTAAGGAACCTACAACCAGGAAGTAGAATGCATGTGGAAATACTATTCTTCTCTTGCTGGGCATGGTGGCTCACACCTGTAATCCCAGTACTTTGGGAGGTCAAGGCAGATGGATCACTGAATGTCAGGAGTTCAAGACCAGCCTGGCGCCAACATGGTGAAACCCGGTATCTACTGAAAACACAAAAATTAACCAGATGTGGTGACAGGCGTCTGTAATCCCAGCTACATGAGAGGCTGAGATGGGAGAATCACATGAACCTGGGAGACGGAGGCTGCAGTGAGCTGAGATTGTGCCACTGCACTCTAGGCTAAGTGATGGTGCAAGATTTCACCTCAAGAAAAAGAAAAAAGAAATGTTATTTTTCTAAGGGACCACATTGGCCTAACTAATTGAGGGTTACCAGTAAAGGTCAATACTTTAGATATGAAGGAGCTAATCAGAGATAGCTTCCGTGAAGTTTTCCTCATTAAGAAAGTCATTTTTCCAAAATCCAGTTTATGTAATTTTTTAAGGCTGTAACCAAAGTTCAGAAATAACCATTTGAAGAGGAAAGCTGGCTGCTAAGTATTAACCTTCTTAGTACTGAATGTAAAGTCTTGTTTTTTCCTGGTGTGTGTTTTGCTGTAAGTTGTGGGGAGAGATTGCTCCCACCTACCTCCCCTGCCTTCTACAACTTACAGCAGCCACAGCTGGGTCGGTCAGTCAGTCGGTCGGTCGGTCGATCTGTCGGTCGGTCGGTCGGTTGGTTTTTTGAGACTGAGTTTTACTCTGTCACCCAGGGTGGAGTGCAGTGGCGTAATCTCAGCTCATTGCAATCCCCGCCTCCCCAGTTCAAGCAATTCTCCTCCCTCAGCCTCCTGAGTAGCTAGAATTACAGGCGACCGCTACCAAACCTGGCTAATTTTTGTATTTTTAGTAGAGATGGGATTTCAATGGTGTGGTGGCTCATGCTAGTAATCCCATCACTTTGGGAGGCTGAGGCGGGTGGATCACCTAAGGTCAGGAGTTCAATACCAGCCTGGGTTTATTTATAACTAATTGTATGAGGATCGTTGTTTATGGTTCTGAAATCCCGTATTTCTTACCCTGAACAGTTTTTGCATTAGACAGTTGTCAAATGAGTAGCCATACTTTTCTAGATCCTTTAGAAGTCCACTGTTTTGTTCATTCTAATGAACAATTTTAAGATTTTGTAAGGAAGGATACTAGTGGAGAAGAAAGAAGAGATTTGGGATTCACTGATTTTGAAAGTGTTCCCTTGTGATGAGGAAATTCCAGTTCGCCAGATCTCAAATTGGGATTTTGTGTATGGGACGTGGGGGACTGGAAAGATAGTAGGAATTTGGCCTGTCAATGCCATGTATATTGACTGTGGAACACTCTTTACCACTTTGGTTCTGTGGCCAAGCCTTTTCCTCTGGTGATATCACTTGAAATCCATATAGGGAGATATATAAAACACCAAATTTTCCATTTAACAGGGCTTTTAAGAACCTAGGCTTATGAGATTTGAAATGTAATGTATATTTATAATGCATGAGAACTGAGGCTCTCTTGTACATAGTCAATGACCACCCAAGACACCTTTCTCCTCCTTTCCATTTTGCTTTGGTAAATTCAGGATGAAGCCCAGGCATGGGATAAGCTTACTGGGTCAATGTGACTCAGAGCAGCATTGGTGTATTTCTCAGTTTTCACAAGTTGATTCCTGGCTTTGCTATTTCTTAGCTATGTGTGTGAATTTGGAAAAGTTATTAAGTCTAAGACTTTGTAAATTGATGATAAAAATAATATCTTCCTCATTGGGTTCTATGCAGATTAAGTGAAGTAATCCACATAAAATTCTTAACTAAGTCACTGACCATACTATAGTGCTCAATAAATATGTGGTAATGATACAGGTTTTTGAGTGTGTGTGTGTGTATATGTGTGTGTGTGTGTGTGTGTGTGTGTATATTTGTAAGATAGTAAAAGGAGACACAGATCTTAGAATCTCAAATGCACAGAGTTCATTTATCGTCCATCTTGCAAACACTATTCAGACAGCTAATTCACTCAACCCCCTTGGATTTTTTATAGAATGCAGGGAAGGCTAACTAACATTTTAGTTTAAAGAGCAAGACCTTTTATTGATAAATTGTAGTTTTGTGTTCATTCTTTCTTAGACATATTTATATATATTTTTACCAAGTCAACTCTGAAAAACCACATACTGAAAGAAAGGTCAGAGAGAAAAAAACTATTAGGCTTACAAATGGCATTTAAAAACCTTTGAAGATGATATTGGAACCTATGTTTGAATATCTTTGTATGGACTCTCACTTGGTTCCCAAATGCAACATAGATTTATGTCTAGAATAAAGTAAAGAAACACTCTGGTCAAATAGGGGGATTCTCATGATGAATCAAACCCAGATAAGTGGCCAGGTGTGGTGGCTCACGCCTGTAATCCCAACACTTTGGGAGGCCGAGGCAGACGGATCACGAGGTCAGTTCGAAACCAGCCTGACCAACGTGGTGAAACCCCGTCTGTACTAAAAATACGAAAATTAGCTGGGTGTGGTGGCACGTGTCTGTAATACCAGCTACTCAGGCGGCTGAAGCAGGAGAATCACTTGAACCCGGGAGGTGGAGGTTGCAGTGAGGCGAGACTGCACTGCTGCACTCCAACCTGGGTGACAGAGGGAAACTCTATCTCAAAAACAAAAAAACAAAAAAACAAAACCCAGATAAGCGAAATGTATTTAACTCTGAGCTCCAAAAACAAAAGAAATTTGAACGTTAAAAGATGTACTAGAAAGTGCTTTAAATAAAATAATGATTCTGCATGTCAGGAAATCAACAATGACCCAATAGGATGAAGTAACAAAATGTCAGCACAAGTGATGAAATTGGACAATTGAGTAGTATCACTTCACAAGGTGTTGAACAAAGAAAAATTTTAAGAATCTCTGTATCTTATATCTATATATCTTGTCAAGGGCAAGGGAGAGGATGTTCATAAGGCAACTATAGATCATGCATCAAAAGAAGGGCAAATTTTTTTGAAATTGTTCTGTGGCTGCAGGATCCTGTCCATGACCTCCTACATGAGGAGAGAAGCTATTTTAGTTTTCAGGATGCAATTGCAGTACAAATAGTAACAGCCCACCCTGAAGAGACAAAAAAAAAATGAAGCAAAAGCCCATTCTTTTATGTTTATAATCTTGGTGTGAAAAAGAGCTTAAGGCAGGTATGGTCTTTTATTTTCAGTGACCTGAAATCATCTTTGTATGAGTGCAAATTAACACTCTCTTTTCTGGCAATGAGAAAACAAGACATTTGTGTTCATAAAGAGAATGCCTTTGTCCAAATAAGACAAGAGGCTCTTATGGAGAGAATATTAAGGAATTAACAGATGTAGTACAGATGGTGAGTTTTTTTGTGTGAAGCCTAGTTACCTCAAATTTTTATTGTCATCTTTATATTTATTTAAGGAAGGATTTTAAATTCAGCCATGTTTCTCACTGTTCTGTGCCCTCCAGGGAGCTGTATTTGCAGGTACTGTATGTTGTTCATAGTGATTTACCGTTTCCATTTAATCAAATGCTTGTTAAAGGACTTAAATGGACATACAATTTAAACTTAGTGGGCACACTTTAAGAAGAAAATTCAGTACTTATAGGACAAATTGTTTAAGGCAGAACTGCTTATAACTTCGCTAGCCATCTCAGCTGCAGTTTTTACTTTTAGAGGACAAATGTGAATAGTATTTCAGTGTACTTTACATTTTCTATGTCACTAATAGTGTTCTACCACTTGAAATGGGAAGTAAACTTAAAAATCATCTTCTGGGCTTTTTTTCCCCAGTAAAATTTTCAAGGAACTTACCTTCCTTTGTCATGACGTTGTTTTAGGGGAGAAAACATTTCTGATTTTTGTTGGGTTTTTTGTTTTGTTTTTAGATCCTTATTTAGCAAGGTTGTGCTTTTAAACATCTAAGGGTAGAGGGTGGGATGTGTGCCATTTATTACCTTCTGTCTTGGGGTAATGTTCTGATTGAGAGTGCTAGAGCCAAGTAGCCAGGTTTGCCTTCTGTCACCATTAAGTATTAGCTGTAAGACTTTGGGGAAGTGATTTAACCTTTCCATGCTTCAGTTTCCTCTTCTGTGATATTAGGATAACAGTATCTTGCATGTAATATTCTGAAATAAAATTAGAAAATAATGGAAAGTACTAGGAAAATAATTGGCACAAGATAAATGATTGATCGGTAAATGTTTCTGTCATCTTTAACATTTTATATACTAATCCACATAACTGGACAACTGTACTTGTTTTTAGTTCATCAAATATTGTGCAATATGAAAATATATTCTCTGCATTTAAGTGATTTACAACCTAGTAAATATAAATATTCATAAATAACTATAGTATGAACCCGAATGAAAGAAATCTTTATAAGATCATTACCCCTGAAATTATTGACCCTGGAGGGAGGAGACTATTTCTAACTTGGAGAATGATGGAATACTTTATGAAGATAGGGGCTTTTGAGCTGGGCTTCATAAAGATATAAAGGGTTTCAGAAGTCTTAAGACAAAAGGAAAGGAAGGTGCCTGGACAAAAGACCATAAACAAACACATCTATTAAGTTCCATATAGGCAGTATACTAAGTGCTATCTTAATTTAAAATCATCATCATCAATCTTTTAAGGCATATTTGCTTGAGATCCTTTAAAAGTGAAATTGAGGCTTAGATTTGCCCAAGATTACACAGCTAAATAAGGGATGCAGTTGGAATTAGAACCCAGGTCAGCCTGGCTCTAAAACCTACACCCTTTCTGCTATACTGCAGAAAGCTGGAGAACAGTGTGAAGAAAGGTGCAGATGAGGGAAAGTGCAATCGATGTCTAAGAAACTTCTAATAAAGTGTCTAAGTAGGATGGTGGAGTAGGGACTTTATTGAGAGACGAGGCCAGAGAGTGTACCAGATGCAACTCTTGAATGCCATACTGAGGGGGGGAAGAAAGAAAAGAGTTTGGACCTTCTTCTGTAGGCATTAGATGCCTAAAGCCCACTGTGAAGATAATCCCATGAGAGTATTATAGCAGTGGGTAGAGTGCATTGTAATGAGAGATTAAAAATAGAGTCTACTCGGGTAAGTTATTAAATAATTATTCAGGGTTTTTTTTTTTTTCTGTGTTCAGTTTCCTTCTAGGGAATAAGAATAACAGAAAACACCTACATGTAACATTCATGTTTTTCAAGATGTTAAGGTTGCGCTCACACATTTAAAAAAAAAAGTTTATTTGATGATGTTTCATTGTATTCACTTCAAACAATAAGTTTTGAATTAGTTTGAGGATATAATCATTAACTTCTACCTTCTGGTACACAACTTAATTTTTTTCCTGCTTTTCCAAGAATTCACTTATTTAACTTAATACATGTGAATTGAAGAGTTTTGTTAAGAGATAGGATTTAAGGAGATGACTCTAGGTGCCCAGGGAGGGGGAGGTGCGGTGAGAGATGGCTGAAGGAATAGAACACCGGTGGGAAGCAAAGTTCTTTTCTACCTTCTTAGGTTCTCTGGCTGGGTCTGTGAGATAAACTGACAACTGATGGATTAACAGGTAAAAAGGCATACAAATTTCTTTAATATTCAAAGTTTTGCATGAATCAGCCACCAGGGGTGGGTTGGAATAGTGGGGGATGTGTCATAAAAAGAAAACCCCCAATGAAAAGGCTTGGTTTGGAGGGTTTTATACCATTTAGACAAGAAGACAAATTTAAAGGGAAGCAACAAGACAAAGGAAAGGGACTTTGAGCTTCTAGGAATGATGAACAATAGGAAGGCAAATATTAATATATTAGAAACTAATGGTAGATAAGGGCTAGTTAGTAAGATTTATTTGTGCAGATTCTTTCTCAGTACCATCTCATCTTTGGTAATAATAATAAGGTGGTTATCCCTTTCCTGGCATGGGAAGTAACTGGGGTACAGGGAATTCCTCTCTTTCACAAGAGGAATTTATTATCTGTTTTCAGGCAGATAGAAGAGCAGAAAGCTCTCCTCAGTTGCCTTGAACTCAAAATAATCTTTCCACCAGAGTAACATATTTTGGGATGGCATATTCTGATCTACAACACCAAAGAAAAACTACTCCTATCTGTTTTTTTCTTAAAGACAGTCACTGACTTCTGTTATCCATAAGTAAAATTCACAGATAAATGAATCTTATATGCTACAGTTTACATGCTTACCCTGCCTCATATTTTCATCTCATTAACTAATACACAAGCTGCTTTCTCCACACAATTTGTCGGCATTCCAAAACCATTTTTTTCAAATTTATTCCATGTGTATGACCATGTCCCTTTGCCTAACATATCCATCTTTTCTCCTGTGAAATTTCAAGTTTTATTCTTCCTTTGTTCCATTTGTGACCTAATCTATGAAGCCTTTCTTATCTTTTCCAGGTAAAGGATCACTCTCTTTTACTTCCTCAGTTGCCCCTTTGAGCTCTATAATTTTTTTTTTTTTTTTTTTTTGAGACAGGGTCTCACTCTGTTACGCAGGCTGGAATGCAGTGGCCTAATCGAGGCCCATTGCAACCTTGACCTCCCAGTCTCGAGTGATCTTCCCACCTCAGCCTCCCAAAGTGCTGGGATTACAGGCATGAGCCACCACACCCAGCCTATTTTTTTCTGTTAAAAGTGCATTTCCCCTGTTGACCTATGGTCTCAAGCTCAGATATCATGAAACTCCAGGACCCAGCAAATTATCTGGCATGTGATATCTACCCTAATGGACGGATAATGATGGATTAATAAGATGGCATGAAATTAATGAACTTCATGCCAAAGTCTCTATTGTATAATGAAACGACTGTGATGATTGAAAGTTACTCTCTCTCTAGATCAATCGGAGCATTTCTTTATATCTTGGTCAGGGTTCTCCAAAGGGACAGAAGTAATAGTACATGTATAGTTAGATCTATGAGAGGGTTTTTATTTGGGATATTAGCTTACATGATTATGGAGGGTGAGAAGTCCCATGATATGCCAGGGAGGCCAGTAGCATGGCAGAATCTAAGGCTAAAGACTTGAGAATTTGAGGGCCCCTTGATGCAAGTCCCAGAGTCCAAAAGCCGGAGAATCTGGACTTCTGATGGCCGAGGCCAGGAGAAGAGTGTCCCAGCTCCAGGAGAGAGAGCAAATTCACCTTTCTGCTCCCTTTTTGTCCTGTCCAGGCCCACAGCTGATTGGATGGTGCCTATCCACATTGAGGGCTGAACTTCCCCACTCTGTCAGCCAACTCACACACCAGTCTCTTCTGGAAACCTCCTCTCAGACTTACCCAGAAATAGTGCTCTGCCAGCTCTCTAAGTATCCCTTTATCCAGTCAAGCTGAAACCTAAAATTACCCATCACACTGTTACCTTTAACATCAGGAGTAGCTTCATGGAGAAGCTTATGTCGAAGCCAGTTTCTAAAGGCTGTATTAGCCAGGGACTTGAACAGGCCCTTTATGATGCAAACTTGACCATTTGGTGGAGTTGCTTTTGATGTTACCAGTACCATGTAATGTCCAAATCCAATAGCATATTATTACTAAACAGTCTTTTCATTTTCTCATGATTTTTGACAATTTTGGCTTGCTTCTCTTTCTTAAACTCTTCTTTTAGCCTCCATAATAGTCTTCTGTTTTGCTTCTTGCCCCTTTGTTCATTTTGGGCTCCTTTGCTTGCCTGCCTTGAACAGCTAAGCCAGAAGCAATTTTCCCTCACTTAAAGATCACTTAGGATAAGATGCATACTTTATGCCAGGCCCTTATGTATATGTCTGTTTGATCGTAACAACGGTTCTGTTAGCTCAGTTTTATTAGCATTGTTTTATAATTAAGGAGACTGAGATTCAGACAGGTCAAGTAACGTGCCCGTAATGACAAGTTTAGAAGCGTTAGAGCTTTGAATTGAAATCTTTCAGACTCCAAAGATGCTTTATCTACTCTGCCACTCTGTCTAGCTATCTATGTAGCATTTATGTTTCGTCCACATGTTCATTTGATTTTTGGAATACAGATTGTCTTATATAATTCTGGTCCATTTCCTCCTGAAAACCAGTTACTGGCATGTCCATGAATATAGAAACCTCTGTAAAATTGTTTTTTCTGTAAGAGAAGCCTACAGACTTCTCTTAGGTGATGAAGAGGCTTAGAATTGAATATCACAAATTTGGCTTGCCACTTAAAACAGAATGGAGTCTCAAGTTGGAAGTAGGGTTGTTTGTTAAACCTGAAACACAAAACAAGATAAAGGGAGGATATAACCACCAAATAGAAAACTTTTGACTCTGTACATTTTGGGAAAGCCCTGAAGATGTATTTGATCTATCACACAATTCAGGTTTACATTAATGATGGTAATTTACCTAGAAAGATTTCACACCTCATAGTAGTTGACTCTCTAGGGAGATGAGAGACACTCGGTTTTCCCCTACTCTTCTGTACTGTTCGAATTTTTACCACATGTGTATATTACCTATTCAAGTTAACCAATAAATGTATTTTTCTAAGTAAGAGAAAGGTGTCTAGGTAGTCCTTCAGGAATCCGTTATTTATTTCACCATTTTTAATCCAACCATCTTGCTAAACTCTCATATTAATTTTAATTATTCGTTTCTACATTCCTTGGATTTTTTTATGCACACAATTAATTCATCCACAAATTAAGTTTAATGTCTGCTTTTCCAGTACTTATACCTTTATATCTTTTATTCATTTGCCTTATTTTGATGGCCAGAACATCTAATGTAAAGTAATGGGTATCTGGCATCCTTGACTTGTTCCTCACCAAAGGGAAAGCTTTTAAATATGTTATCATTAAGTATGTCTGCTCTAAGAGTTTTGTAGATACATACCCTTACAAAGAAGTTTCCCTCAGTTCTCAGTGTGCTGAGAGTTCTTACCATAAATGAATGCTAAAGTATATTACTGGTTTTTGTACCTATTTAACATGATGTAATATTTTTCTTTCAAATATTGATCTAGTAGGTGAAATTAATTGTTTTGTTTTTTAACCTAATATTAAACCAACCTTACATTCGCTGGAATAAGCCCAACTTGGTCAAGATTTATTCTCCTTATATATTGTTAAAATCAACTTGCTTCTATTTTGTTTAGGATTTTTTCATTTGTCTTTATGAATAACATTGGCCTGTAATCTTTCCCTTTTTTGCATTGTCCATGTCAGGTTTTGATTTCATGGGTATATTAACTTCATAAAGCAAATTAAGGAGTTCTTTCCTCCTTTGATGTGGAAAGATGTGTGTAATATGGAATTACTTCTTTCTTGAATATTTGGCTGAACTTGTAGATGAAGTCATGTAAGCCTGAGGTAGAAATATTTTTGACTGTTGATTATGAATTTAATGCCGGTAGGATGATTCTTGCTTTCCATTTCTTCTTGATTAGTTGGGTAGGTTTTTGTAGAAATTTTTCCACTTGGCTTAAATGTTAAAATTTATTAGCATAAAATCTTTTCAGTTTCTTTTTTCCATAAAGTTATTTATTCTCATTCTGAGGGAAGTCATTAATTTAACGTAATGCTTAACATTTGGAGAAAAATTTTAAAGAAGGATTATATTCTGAATTTGTTTAATAGTTATCTCTTCTGGTTAATAAAAGGAGGAGAAATGTAAGGTGGAAATGTTTATCGTAGTAAATAACAAGGCTTATGTATAAAACCATCTTTATATTGAACGGGGAGAGAGGAATGACAAAAATCTTTACCTTTCTGTTTGATAATTCAGTGCTTTATTCTGGGGAAAAATATTTAGCTTCATAGCTGAAATGGCTTTGGTATTATACTTAATGGTTACAGAGATCTCCTAAATATGGTAGTGGTAAGGGGTTTATATATTATGTTGGGAAATCAGAAAATATTTAAATCATGGATAATGACTTTTAATTGTTAAAGACCAATATTGGATTTAAAGTTAACTTATAAAATACGTATTTGTTCTTGTGTGTGTGTTCCCAGCTTTTTAAAATTGATATTATTGAGATATAATTTACATAAATATAGACTACATACATTTTAAGAGTATTCAGTGAATTTTTACAAATATATACATCAGTATAACTACTCCCTTAATTCAGATGTAACAACATTTTCATTACCCAAAAAGTTTTCTTATGTCACTTTGTAATCAGTCCCCTCCCCTTCTCTACTACAAGCTACTGATGATCCACTTTATGTCATCATAAGTTAAGTTTTGCTTATTCTAGAATTTCATATAACAGGAATGATACAGTATGTAATTGTTTGTGCCTGGCTCCTTTTATTTAGCATGATATTTTGAAATGCTTGTGTTATTGCCTGTATCTGTAGTTCCTTCTTATTGGTAATCCATTTTATAACTATGCAACAAATTTTCTGTCTATTCAGCAATCGTTAATATTGCACTTGTTTCCAGTTTTGAACTATTTTTAATAAAGCTGCTGTAAACATTCATAAATGTTTGTGTGGCTATATACCATCATTTCTTTTGGATAAATAACCTAGGAGTGAAATTAGGAGATTGTAGACTAGGTGTGAGTTTAACCTTATAAGAAATTGTCAAACCTTTTTCCAAAGTTATTGTATTACATTCATTTGTCACTTAACAGTGGGGATACATTTTGAGAAATGCCATTAGGCGATTTGATTTCATCATTGCACAGACATCATAGAGTGTACTTACCCACACCTAGATGGTATAGCCTACTACATACCTTAGCTATGTGGTATAGCCTGTTGCTCCTAGGCTTCAAATTTGTACAGCATGTTACTACACTGAATAGTGTAGGCAGTTGTAACACAGTGGGGTTTGTGTATCTAAACACAGAAAAGCTACAGTAAAAATACAATATAAAAGGTAAAATATGGTACCCCTGCCTAGGGCATTACCATAAATGGAGCTTGGTGGAGTAGAAACTGCTCTGGGTGAGTCAGGGAGTAAGCGGTGAGTGAATGTGAAGGCCCAGACATTATTGTACATTACTGTACATTACTGTAGACTTTATCCACACTGTATACTTAAACTACACTAATTTATTTTAAAATTTTTTCTTTCTTCAGTACTAAATTAACCATAGCTTATTGTAACTTTTTACTTTATAATTTTAACTTTTTTCACTTTTTGACTCTTTTCTAATAACTTTTAGCTTAAAACACAAACACATTGTACAGCTGTACAGATTTTTCCTTATTCTGTAAGCTTTCTTTCATTTTTAAATGTATTTATTTATTTTTACTTTTTAAACATTTTTTTGTTAAGGTCATCAACATCACTGTCTTATGCATCTTGTCCCATTGGAATGTCTTCAGGGACAATAACACACATAGAGCTGTCATCTCCTATGGTAACAATGCCGCCTTCTGGAGTATCTCCTGAAGGACCTGCCTCAGCCTATTTTACAGTAACTTTTTTTGTTAATAAGCAGAAGGAGTACAATCTAAATTAATGATTAGGAAGTATAATACAGTAATCTTATTGGACCACCATCATATATGTGACCCATCGTTGACCAAAATGTCATTATGCAGTGCATGACTATATTTTACACTCCTGCCAGCATCCTAAAATCATTCCATTTGTTACATATTTTTGCCAGAACTTGATATTGTCACTTTAAGAAAAAGATTTAGTTGTTCTAGTAAGTGTGGATGTTATTTTAAATTTTTTGATGAAGTCCAATTTATCAGGGTATTTTTTTCTTTTATGATACATATTTTTTGCATCCTAAGGAATAATTGCCAACGCAAAGATTTTCTCTGATTTTTTTTCTTGAAGTTTTATTGTTTCAGCTTTTACATTTATGTCTTAGATCTATTTAGAATTAATTTTTGGAATGGTATGATAGAAGGATTGAAGTTATTTTTTCCATATATACAGTTGATTTAGCATACATATGGTTGTTTCACATACCTGCAGTTGCTTCAACAGCATTTGTAAAAATTACTCTATTTTGTTTTTTTCACTTGCCAAGTTGTTTTGAAATTCAGTTGATTATGGATGAATCTGTTTCTGGAATTTCTTTTCTGTTCCTTTGATTTATATGTCTAACCTAATAACACCACACTGTATTGATTCGTAATGCTTTTATTAATAGTAGCGCTTCAGATCATGTTGTGTAAGTCCCCAGTTTGATTTTTTTTTTCAAAATTATTTTAACTATTATAATGTCTTTGCTTTTTCATTTAAATTTTTAAATCACTTTGCCAGTTTCCACTAGAAAAGTTTGTATGATTTTAATTGGAATTGCATTGAGCCTATAGATAATGTAAGAAGAATTGGCATTGTAGCAATATTGAGTCTCTGGTCTATGAACATGGTATAATTGTCAATTTATTTAGGTATTCTTTAATATCTCCCAGCATTATTTGGTAATTTTTAGTGTGTAGGCTGTGTGTGTATGTGCGTGTATGTGTATGTGTATATGATTTGTCTCTAAATGATTCATGCCTTTTATGGTACTATAAATGGTATTTTTTAAATCCTATTTGCTTATCTATTGTTAGTTTATAGAAATAAACTGATTTTGGTATAATTAACTTTATGTCTGACAATCTTGCTGAAGACAATTTATTCTGGTAGCTTATTTTTAAGATACATTAGGATTTTCCGCATAGGCCATTATCTCTTGCAAATAAAGACAATTTTCTTTTTTCAGATCTATATGCTTTTTCCTTTTCTTTACTGTCGCACTGGGTTGTACCTCTAATACAGTGTTGAATAGAAATGGTGAGAGAAAGCATGTTCACCTTGTTCCCAATCTGAGAGAGAAAGAGTTCAGTATTTCACCACTAAGTATGTTAGTTAGAAGTTTTTCATAGGTGTTCCTTATCACCTTGAAGAAGTTCCTTTCTGTTCTTAGTTTGCTGAAGGGATGATGAATGTTATCAAGTGCATTTTCTGTGTTGTGATTACGTTATTTTTCTTTCTCTTTTTCTTCCTTTTTTTTTTTTTTTTGTTTGTTTGTTGTTGTTGTTGTTGTTGTTGTTTGAGGCAGGGTCTCATTCCTGTCACCCAGGTGAGAGTATAGTGACACAGTCACAGCTCACTACAGCCTTCACTTCCCAGGCTCAGGTGATTCTCCCACCTCAGCCTGCTGGGTAGCTGGGACTACAGGTGCACGCCACCACACCCGGCTAATTTTTTGTTTTTGATAGAGAAGGTTTTGCCATATTGCCCAGGCTGGTCTCACACTCCTGGACTCAAGCAATCCAACTGCCTCAGCTTCCCAGAGTGCTGTCACAGGCATGAGCCACCCTACCTGGCCTCTTCTATTCTCTTTACATAGTGAATTATATATATTTTTTTTAATGTTGAAAACCAATTTTAATATCTGGATGAATTCCATTTAGACGTGATGCATTATTCTTTTTGTATATAACTGAATTATATTTACTTGTATTTTGTTAAGGTTTTTTACATCTGTTTATAAAAGTAGTTGGTAATTTTATTTGTTTTTATAATGTCTTCCTCTGGTTTTGTTTGATTTGCAAGCTGAGTTTGGAAATGTTCTTTAGTCTTCAGTTTTAACAACTTTTTTTTTCTCTGTCATAATTGGGAATTTGTATCTCTCATAGAATTTGTTCATTTCATTACCTGTCAGTTTTATTGACATACAATTGTTCATAATGTTTATTTTCTGATTATTCTTTTAATATTTGTAGAATATCTAGTGATATCCCCTAATTTATTACTGATATTGTTAACTTACATTTTCTTTTTGTTAAGGCTTATCAATTTTATTGATATTTTTCAATGAATTAGCTTTCCATTTTAATACTTTTTTTTATCTTTGTCTGGTTTTACTTTGATTTCTGCTCTTCATGACTGTCATTCTTGTACTTATGTCATGTGTAACTTGCTCTTTTCCTAGCTTAAGGTGCAAGTTACTATATCATTAATGTTCAACCTTTCTGCTTTACTAATAAGTACTGGAAGCTATAATTTTCTAGGCACTGTTTTAGGTGCATTACACAAATTTTGATGTGTTGCATTTTTATTATCTTTTAGTTCAAAATGGTTTCTCATTTCCATCCCTGGGTTATTTGAGAGTATATTTTTAAATTTGCAAATACTTGTGGATTTTTCCAGATTTCTTTATGTTATTATTTTCTACTTTAGTTCTGTTTCTTCAGAAAACATACTTGTATGATTTTAGCCCTTTAAATTTACTGTGATTTGTTTTATGGTCTGACACATCTTTCTTGGGGACTAGTACGCATGCATTTGAAATGTGTATTCTGTTATTTAAGTAAAACTTTCCGTAAATGTCAGTTAGTTCAGTTTGGTTTTTATGCTGTTGTTTAAGTGTTTTATATAGTTAATGATTTTCTGTCTACTTAGTCTTTGAATTATTGAAAGGTGACTGTTAAAAGTTCCAAACATGAGTACATTTATTCTATTTAGTTTTGTCAGTTTGGGGCTTTGTTTTATATATATATATGTATATAGGATTTTTTATATATAAATTGACCCTTATTTATGAAATACTTGTCTTTATCTCTGGTCACATTTCTTGTCCTGAAGTCTGCTTTTTCTGATATAGCCATTCCAGCTTTCTAATGATTAATATTTGCATGGTGTATCTTATCTGTATTTTTATGTTTAAAGTGTTTCCTTTTTTTTATTTTTTTAAGACAGGGTCTCACTTTGTTGCCCAAGCTGATCTCAAACCCCTAGTCTCAAGCAATCCTCCCACCTCAGCCTCCCAAAGTGCTGGAATTTACAGGCATGAGTCACCGCGCCCAGCCTAAAGTGTATTTCTTATGAACAGCGTAGAGTTGAATCTTGCTGTTTTATCCAATCTTATAATCTCTGCCTTTTAATTATAATATTTAGACCACTTATACTTAATTATCAATAGTCGGTTTTATGTCTGTCATATTTTTTGTCTTCTCTAAGTTCCTATGTTCCTCATTTCCTTTTTTTTTTTTTTTTTTTTTGAGTATTTTTATAATATTTTATCTCCTTTACTAGCTTATTAGGTATATACTGTTTCTTGTATTTTTTAATGGTTTCTCTGAAGTTTATAATATGCTTAACTTTTTACAGTCTGTCTTCAGATTATATCATACCACTTTATAATGGAAGAATCTTACAACATTTTACTTCTATTTTCCCCTTTTATTATTTGTGCTTTTGTTGTCATGTGTATTTACTTGTATTTGTGTTATAATCACCTTAAAGCACTGTTACTATTTTTCCTTAAAATAGGAAATTATCTTTTAAAGAAACTTAAAAACAAGAAATCAAATATCTTTTATATTTACCTAGTCACCATTTCTCACAATATTCATCCTTTATTTATTTATTTATTTATTTATTTATTTATTTATTTATTTATTGAGACAGAGTCTTGCTTTGTTTCCTAGGCTGGAGTATAGTGGTACAATCATAGCTCACTGTAGCCTCAAACTCCTGGACTCAAGAGATCCTCCCCCTTCAGCCTCCCGAGTAACTGGGACTAGAGTCATGCATGCATCACCATGCCTGGTTAATGTTGTTTTTATTTTTATTTTTATTTTTAGTAGCAACAAGGTCTCACTGTGTTGCCCAGACTGGTCTCAAACTCCTGAGCTCAGATGGTCGTTCTGTGTCGGCCTCCTAAAGTGCTGGCATTGCAGGCGTGAGCCACCATGCCCGCCTTTATCCCTTTTTTAGATCAGAGTTTTCATGTAATATAATATTCCTTCAGCCTGAAGAACTTCCTTTAACAATTTCTTACAGAGAAGGTTTGTTTGTGAAAAATTATCTCAGCTTTATTTTATCTGAAAATGTCTTTATTTTGACTTTAATTTTGTGTATCTCTCAATGGATGGCTTTCTTGTTTATAATTTTTTTTTTTTTTTGAGACAAAGTCTTGCTCTCATCACCCAGGATGAAATGCAATGGCGTGATCTTGGTTCACTGCAACCTCCGCCTCCCAGGTTCAAGCGATTCTCCTGCCTCAGCCTCCCGAGTAGCTAGGATTATGGGATTACAGGCACCTGCCACCACGCCCAGCTAATTTTTGTATTTTTAGTAGAGATGGGGTTTCACCATGTTGGCCAGGCTGCTCTCGAACTCCTGACCTCAGGGGATCTGCCCCGCCTCAGCCTCCCAAACCGTTGAGATTACAGGCATGAGACACTGCACCTGGCCTCTTGTTTATCATCTTAAAGATGCTGTCCTATTGTCTTCTGGTTTGTATTCTTGCTGATGAGAAATTGGTGATCTTTCTCTTTATGTAATGTGTCTTTGTTTCTCTGACAGTTCTACAGATTTTCTCTGTTTCTTGTCTTCAGCAGTGTAACTGATGTGCCTTGATGTGGTGGTGTGCTTCTTTCTGCCTAGAAATTGTTAAGCTTCTTAAATTTGTGGGTCTATAGTTTACAGATTTGAAACATTTTTAGTTTTGTGTTTTCATGTATTTTTTCTCCTTTGGGACTCCAATTATATATTTCCTAGGTTGCACATTGTCCAATAGGTCACTAAGATGCCAATCTCTTTTTCTCCTCATGCTTTTTTCCTCTCTGCTTCAGTTGTAATTTTGGGGGTGTTACCAAATTTTTTGATGTTTTATTCTTCACTTGTCTCTGTTGTTGTTATGTCGATCCCCTTACCTGATTTGTGGTCCAGAAATTGCCTCTCAGTAGAAAGCCCGGGTGATTATAGGACTCACTTCATTTGTTTCTCTTCTCTCAAAGATCACCGTCCTGTACTGCCTGTGGTCCAGTTGGTATCTTACATATTTTTTTTCAGTTTTCTAGTTGTATATGGTAGGAAAACAAATTTAGTCTGTTTACTGTGTTATAGCCAAAAATGGAAGTGTTTTCTTTTTATATATATTCGTGTATCTTATATTTAAATACATTGTATATACATATACCTATACTAAAATTAATTTACATTTAAAATCAGTTACATCTATCTCTATGAATAAATCCACCAATTGCTAACTAAATGAATAACTGTTAATTTCTCAACTTGTCAGGATTGTATTTTATTTTATTTATTTTTTTATTTTTTTTGAGATGGAGTTTTGCTCGTTGGCCGGGCTGTAGTGCAGTGGCGCCATCTTGGCTCACCGTAACCTCTACCTCCTGAGTTCAAGCGATTCTCCTGCCTCAGCCTCCCAAGTAGGATTACAGGCATGAGCAACCATGCCCGGCTAATGTTTTTGTATTTTTAGTAGAGACAGGGTTTCTCCATGTTGGTCAGGCAGGTCTCAAACTCCCGACCTCAGGTGATCCGCCTGCCTTGGCCCTCAAAGTGCTGGGATTACAGGCGTGACCCACAGCGCCATCCAGAATTTTAATGTATCGTCTATAATGACCCTTTTAAAGCAAGCCAATAAAGAGAAAACTATTTTAGTAGATGCAAGTGTTCTTCAGTAGCCTACATGTGCTACTAAAAATGCAGTTTTGTTTTGGTATAAGTTAGTGTAGTATCACTGACTTAAGCAAGTTGGTGCATGTTTATATGTCTCCTGTTTTTATAAAAGACTTGCTAATTTTTCTGTTGTCTTTTCTTAGTCTCTTCATAGTCAGAAAAAATATTGGATATTTTATTAGCTTAGCCTTGAGGAGAGTTCTGCAGTAAAACTGCTGGTTTCCAAAAAAGAGGGAGAAAATAATAAGAATTACTGACTGGCACTCTTATTTTATTTAGCAAGTTAAAAATTACCTTTTGAGGTAGAACTTATTTATACTAGGCTCTAACAGACCACAGCTACAACTAGGAATTACCAGTCATCCAAAATGCAATCAAGAATCATTAAAAACTTACATTAATAACCTTGTATGTACCACTTCCAGATCTCTATGCTAGAAATAAAATACCTGGTTTTATTTTTCTGTTGCATGCAAAATAAAAATTTTATCTTAAGCCAATATCTAGCTATCTGATAGTTTAATTCTAAATAACTTTTTTGTAATCATATTGCCTTTGGGGAGAGGGGATGTATTGAGATATGAAGCCATTATTTTTCTTTCATTAAATTTTAGTCCTAAAAGACCATTCAAACTGGCATTCAATTCATATGTTGACTTTTTTTAAAAAAAAAAAAAAAAAAACACATAAAGTATTATCTGTTTCTGCAGGAAATAGTGTTAAGAGTTAACCCTTGGATAGCATCTAATATGACATCATATATTAATGCCATAGTAATCCTGAGGTTAACAATAAGACAGTGTTTATTCATGTTGGATAGTTATCAGATGTCTTCCTTCTTGGGTTTAGAGTGGTAATTGTACATATTTTAAACTCCTCTTGTGTGGTAATCCAACTAGATTATCTTATTGGTATTGGGCCTAATTTTTCGTACTGTAAGGTAATATACTATACTTTTCCTAGTTTTCCTCCTGTCAGAAGTCAGAAGTTTTAATTATGTAATTTATAATCCCTATAACTGCCAGAAGTAGACTCCGTGCTTATCCCCAAGTGAATCCTCATCTTCACCAGGTCTCTCTGCATTCCTTCTCTATATTAAAAGGTGACTAGACCCAAAATGGCAGAAAGAGATGGAGCTTTCGGCTTTAAATTTTTCATTGTCTTGTCATTACTTGTTCTCATAGCAGAGAGAGCAGTTCATGATGGCTGCAGCATTTAGTGATGGTGGCTCTTGGCAGTCGCTTTCTTGCAGACCAGAGTCTTTCCCCTCCTTGAATGGCAACTAGGTTGATCAGTGAGATTTTTAACTGCTTTTCTGGATGATGCTTACAGGAGAATTATTTCTGGGTCACCAGTGGCAGTTCTGATACCATACAACTTGTTTAAAATTCTTGCTAGAAAGAAATCCATATTGCACCACACAGTGCCTCTTTCTGCTGTTTTCTGAGGCCAGCATAGAATGCTATCTCTTGACCAACTCAGGGTAAGTTATTATGTTCCTAAGGGATATCCAAAACCTACTCCAACCACTTTCTACATTCAAGTCACTAAAAGAGTAAATAAATCCCAAATTTATTTTCCTTTCCCCTCACTCCAGCTCCCCACCCTGAATATGGAAGTGTTGATTCTGTATACATCAAGTCCCAGAAATAGCCCATAATATTCCAAAGTTTATGTTTAAATTAATTCTAATAGTGAGTATTGTATTACCCATGTTCCTTTTTTGTTTTTCTTTTGAGACAGAGCCTTGCTCTATCGCCAGGCTGGAGTGCAGTGGTGCAATCTCAGCTCACTGCAACCTCCGCCTCCTGGGTTCAAGCAATTCCCCTGCCTCAGCCTCCTGCCTAGCTGGGATTACAGGCACATGTCACCACGCCCAGCTAGTTTTTTGTATTTTAGTAGAGATGGGGTTTCACCATATTAGCCAGGATGGTCTCAATCTTCTTTCTGACCTCGTGGTCTGCCCACCTCTGCCTCCCGAAGTGCTGGGGTTACAGGCACGAGTCACTATGCCCAGCCCCCATGTTACAATTTTTAAGAACATGTGCTGCTGATTTAAGGAAAATCCTCAGCTAGGAAAAGATCAACAATTCCCATGCCCATATGTCTTTATTTCTTCTTGATAAACCTATAATCTTTGATGCTACTGACTAATTCCAAGGAGTATTCTGGTTCCATTAAAAATTCTGCAGTAGTGGAGGACATTATTATTTTCTTGTATGCCATTAGTAACATGATGCACATTTTTGAAGAGCGGCTTTATTAGAAATAAAAGGGAAATTTTAAAAATGGAAATATATGAGTTTGTAAAGCACAACTTGCATATGTCAAAGAAACTAAAGTTTAACTCAGCTTAGCTGAAGTAACTTTTGTAATGTACAAGCCAAGAGTTTTCTTTCTTCTTAGTATTGCTTTGTCAGGAAGCCTGAAGGATATTTAGGTAGATCCTATCCTTCATTCAAGTTAGACCACTTTATCTGTTTCTCATAGCTGTTATTTGGACTTCATTTTTCTTTCTGCCACCTGGCCTGACCTCTATGGAAGTTTAAGTCTGTTTACCTCCTCTTAGCTGCCTACAATGGAAAGCAAAAGACTCCAACAAGTCAAAGTTCCAGAGCCCTATTAGATGCCCAATTTCCTACAGGAGGCATGTCTCCACTCTTCCTACTTTCTCAGATTCTCTCTAGTAAAGTCAGTCATGTCCATTTTTTTTTCCACCCTTCCTAATTTCCAGATAAATGTTTTTTCCTTGGCTTAGAGTAGAAAAATACTTCAACACATATATTCTCATCCAAGTAATCACCAAGTTTATTAAAAATGCATGTGCTGAATGATAGACTAATTGAAAGATAGCCCTTTTTCCCAAATGAATATTCACATTTTCTTGTTTTCCTAATACCAAATGTCCATCCATAGAGATTTGTGCCAAGGATGTTGGCAGGTTTTACATCAATTACTGGTATTTTATGAGAGAAAATGAATTAAGAAGAAGTGTTCTGGGGAAGCAATTATTCACTTTGTTTTTCTCAACTTACTCTTTTTTTCATTCTATTTCAGTCTTTGTTTCTTTTGGCTTTTCTTCCATTGACAATCTTTTTCCCTTTTATTTTTGTTTACATTCAAAAATGTCCTACTCTGCTTCTAACTTTTTATTCTTTTAATCAAAACTTACTCCTCAAAAGATGGGGTCTTAAGTTTAAAATGTAGTTAAAAACGTGTTAAAATTGTTTCTTCGGCTGAGCATGGTGACTCACGCCTGTAATCCCAGCACTTTGGGAGGCTGAGGTGGGCAGATCACTTGAGGTTGGGGGTTCGAGACCAGCCTGACTGACATGGAGAAACCCCCATCTCTACTAAAAATACAAAAATTACCCAGGCTGGTAGTGCATGCCTGTAATCCCAGCTACTCAGGAGGTGGAGGCAGGAGAATCACTTGAATCCGGGAGGTGGAGGTTGCGGTGAGCCGAGATCACGCCATTACACTCCAACCTGGGTGACAGAGCAAGGCTCCATCTCAAAAAAAAAAAAAATTGTATCTTCATATTAGATTCAATTGTCTTAGGAAGTGAAGAAAGATAGATGAAGAGGAAATTATCTCTTGGATTGCTTTCCAGGAAATCCTTCTCTATACTTTAAAAGCTCTTATTCTTTTCTAGGAGTCCAATGTGCTGATTGCTGCTAACAGTCAGGGTACAATTAAGGTAAGCTATTTACTGTATCTCCATTTTAAACTCAGGACCATTTTTAGACTGAAACAGGATTATGGAAATATACCATTGTACTGAGCCTTAGCGATCATCCCAAATCATGGGTCTCTGTCTCCTGGCAAATGGCTTGATTTAAGGAAAAAGAATAGGTAGCTTGCATCTGTGGAGAAGATGATAGTGCTTATTGAGGTTGTATGGATGCTAGATGGATTAATAGATGGTCAGTTTGAAAAACAGATAAAGACTAGTGAACATTCACTGGGGGCTAAGCACAGTTTAGCTTCTGTTATGCCAGTACAACTATCCCACAGGGCTTTCAGTAGACAGAACCCAAAACATAGCAGGAGATGCAAGATGCTTAGACATCACCAAATTTAAACATATGTTAGTCTTATTTTTTTCTCTTCCTCATGGTTCTCTTTCTTCTGTTCCCTAAAAAGTAGGTTTTTCCTCAGTTGTCAAAGGGGGGTAAAGTTATTTTAGTGTTCAGTTGAAAATTGATAAATGTGATTCAAGGAAGCCTAGCCATAAAACAAAAAGAAAGAAAATTGATTGATGCATATATAGCTCTTGTACATGATACGCTGGATAAATAAATCCTGAGATAAGCAGTGAACTTTCTAAACAAAACACCATTTTGGTCGAGTACCTGTTTTTTCCACATATTCTCTGCTTATTTGGTAGAAATATTAAAAGTTTTTTAACAAAACATGTGTGTGTTTCTCCTGCCACTTAGCATTTAATTTTGCCATAGCTTCCTTAGACTCATCATAAATGGAGAATGACCCATCAGCCAAGGCAGCAAATCCTAGCCTAAACATTATTCTACAGAGGTGAGATGAGCAAACTTAACGCAAAAGAACTGCACTAATTTACATGGTAGTCTCCTTTTTTAGGCAGCCAGTTTCTCTATTTGAAAAGCCTCTTTAGAGAACCACTAAGAGCTTAAATGAAAACAAGGTTTGTTAACTGATCAGTGTTTTTTATGTTCTGGAAGCCTCAAGCAAGATGGTAGAAGGTCTTGGAATATCCGATTTAAGTGGCTTTCTATAGTCTCTCAGTCTCTCTCTTACTCTCATGTCAAGGCATGAATTGAAAAGGTACACCTTACTCTTCAACAGGTTTATCCTTGGCACCAATTGGGATTGCCAACATATCTGCAAGAGCTCAAAACTACATAGGTTCTCCTAGGATCCCACTGACAAATCTAAGATTTTGTTCAGCATCATTGACCTCTTATGTTAAGTAGCCTAGTTACCTAATATAAAGACAAAAGCATTATGGAAGCACATATATTAGTCAAGCCTTAGCTGAGCAGCGGGGAAAGATTGCACGTTTAAATATTTGCTACTTAGTGAGCATTGTAGTGTCCATCTAATGTAATTCTTTTTGACAGTGTCTCGTAACTATCCTCCTGTTCTATGATCTTAGCCATTTGCTTCCTCTTAGTTTTAGCAGTATCACAGCTGACTTTTTATGACAATATACTACTTTAATTCTAAAAATACGAAGGATCTGGACACTAGATGATTGGCTAGAAATGGATGAAGCAGCAGGAAAGGGCAAGACTTCAGGTCCTGTATACCTTGATCATTATATACGGTGTTTATTGATGGAAGAAGAAAACAGATTAAAACCCTAAACAAGGATACTTAACACTTTCATAAGAAATGTGGAAAGATTCTAACATATATTCCAAAAATGTTACATTTGTGCTATGCATTAGCCAATTTATTTCTCCACGTGTTTTATGTAGTTTACCTTGAAGGCTCCCAAGTTAACTGTGGAGATAGCTAATCTGAAAGAGTTCGTGCAGCTGTTAAGCTGCAGGTCAGAAAGGATTAATGTCCAATCCATTCAAATTCTTTGACATTTTCCCACTTGAGAAACGTTTTTTAAATTTGCTTCTCTATTGGTTAATATAGTAGAGTCATTAAATTCCTTTTGTATCTTAAATGATTTTATTAAATGGATCCTTTTTTCCCCCCAATTAGGTGCTAGAATTGGTATGAAGGGTTAACTCAAGTCAAATTGTACTTGATCCTGCTGAAATACATCTGCAGCTGACAGTGAGAGAAGAAACAGAAAATGTCATGTGATGTCTCTCCCCTAAGTCATCATGGGTTTTGGATTTGTTTTGAATATTTTTTTCTTTTTTTCTTTTCCCTCCTTTATGACCTTTGGGACATTGGGAATACCCAGCCAACTCTCCACCATCAATGTAACTCCATGGACATTGCTGCTCTTGGTGGTGTGGTTATCTAATTTTTGTGATAGGGAAACAAATTCTTTTGAATAAAAATAAATAACAAAAAAATAATAAAAGTTTATTGAGCCACGGCTGAGCTTGGAAAGTTCCTGTCAAATGCAGCAAGAGATAACTCTTTTTAAGAAGTAGCATATGTGAACTATAATGTAACAGTGAATAATTTGTAAAGTTCATATTTCCCAATCTCTTTGGGAATTACGCATATCAGTGTAAACAAAATATAAAGTACATAGATTTCTGCCAGTGAATTTACTGTTTACAGTTGATAGAAAGATTGCTTTATAAAATTCTTCCTTCATTCTCTGACCAGATTTATATCATCAGCAAGTACCGTGTTGTCCAGTCTCTCCGAATCTGGCTAAGGATCTAAAATTTTGACCTGTTGAGACCACATTTAAACAGAAAGAGAATGTTAGTCTCTGACAGCTAGCTCTGTCTTTGCCTTTGAAATGTTACATAAACATACCATAAGCCCTAAATGTATACCAAACCAACTAGTCCATTGCTTTTAGTACCATCCTAGGCTGAGTAATGTCTTGGAGCAGGAGTCAGCAAACTTTTTCTGTAAAGGGCCAGATATATTTTAGGTTTTGCAGGTCATATGGTCAGTGTCACAACTATTCAGTTCTGCCAGTATAGCAGGAAAGCAGCCACAGACATATGTGAACAAATGTGCATGGCTGGGAAGTAGGCAGAGGGTCAGATTTGGCCCACAGACTCTAAGCCCTTAACTTAGAGGAAAAGGATTGAAAGCCCTGTTATCCAAATTTCTAAGCCATATGGTCACTTAGATTATATCTAGTTGGTTTTTATAAATTATTTTCAAATTGTAAAAGGAAAGAAGACCAGCAAGTCAAGCAAAAGCGATGTAAAGAGCTGCTTTAAAAGTTATCAACAAGGCCAGGCGCAGTGGCTCACGCCTGTAATCCCAACACTTTGGGAGGCCGAGGCGGGCAGATCACGAGATCAGGAGATGGAGACCATCCTGGCTAACACAGTGAAACCCTGTCTTTACTAAAAATACCAAAAAAAAAAAAAATGAGCCGTGTGTGGTGGCAGCGCCGGTAGTCCCAGCTACTTGGGAGGCTGAGGCAGGAAAATGGTGTGAACCTGGGAGGCGGAGCTTGCTGTGAGCCGAGATAATGCCACTGCACTCCAGCCTGGGCAACGGAGTGAGACTCCGTCTCAAAAACAAAAACAAAAATTATAAACTTATACACCACACATTTTATAAAAATAAACACTTGGAGAATAATAATAATAAATTTGGTTGAATAAAGATAATGCATGATGAAGGTAATCAGAATATCCCAATGTAGTCTTCCACTCAAGATTACTAAAACCTGTTATAGGTTCACATCTTCTTATCTGAAACACTTGGGGCCAAATGCATCATAGAACTTAGAAATTTTCAAGTATGGCCGGCCACAGTGGCTCACGCCTATTAATCCCAGTGCTTTGGGAGGCCAAGGCAGGTGGATCACTTGAGGTCAGGAGTTTGAGACCAGCCTGGCCAACATGGTGAAACACCGTCTCTACTAAATATAGAAAAATTAGCCAGACATGGTGGCGGGCAGCTGTAATCTTCGCTACTTCGGAGGCTGAGATGGGAGAATCACCTGAGCCCAGGAAGCAGAGGTTTCAGTGAGCCAAGATCGCGCCACTGCACTCCAGCCTAGGCAACAAAGACTACACAAGTATAGAAAATTAATAGAGTACATATACTAAATATTATGTAACAATCTCCAACAGAATTTAGAGCAGTAGTCCATAATCAAACACATTAATACTTCTGTAGCAGAATGCATAAATGTTCACATTACATGGGGTTAATTAACAGCCAAAAGCAGTTTTGTATCAGTGCAAGATCTGGTTTTACCACCAAACCAGTTCCTCAAGATCAGGTGAAACTTTTTTTTTTTTTTTTGTAGTTTTTTTTTCATTTTCAGATCAAGAGCAGCGTATCTTGGTTCTGTGAGTTAAGACCTGATAAACTTTTAGACTCAATTCCGAGAGTAAAAGTTAGTATCATTCCAAAATTATAGGTCACCAACCAGAACAATATTAGTTGCACATTGTTTCCAAGATTAATAAAGGACCTTTTGCAAAGATATAGAAAGAATATTCAAATGTAGAAAATCCTCCAGATATGAAGCAGAGAGTTAATGCCTCCTGAATGCATTTAAGTAGAAGCATATTACTGTGATTGTTTTATTTGGTGTCACTTTTTAAATGTTTATTTCAAACTGTATACATTGTGGGGCCGTTTAATTTATTTATGTTTGTAAGAATAAGGTACATTTAGTTATCAAAGGGATTTAGTTTTTAATTAAGAAAGCAGTGCTTCATTTAAGTATTTTTTCTAATTTTTTCTTGTAAACAGAAAGCGTTTTTAAATTTGAGATCATCTCTGCGAGATGTCAAGATCAAACTAATACTACTATTCCTTGCAAAAACAACATACTATTAAATAACTTAAAATTAATACATATTTTAACACCAAAAAACTCCTCACTCAAGAACAGTATAGCTTGTCAAAATGTTCCAGTTTAATCTTTACTTAAGTGGACTTGTAGGGGTTTCTCAGACATTAAAGATGGAACATTGTTTTTCTTTTTTAAATAGAGATGGGGTCTCCCTCTGTTGCCCAGGCTGGTCTTGAACTCCTGTCTTCAAGCAGTCCTCCTGCCTCAGCCTCCCAAAGTGATCAGATTACAGGTGCAAACCACCATGCCAGCCCATTCTTGAAGAATTTTTTTTGAGACAGGGTCTCGCACTGTCACCTGGGGTGCAGTGCAGTGGTACAGTCATAGCTCACTGCTCATAAACTCCTTGGGGCTCAAGCAGTCCTTCTGCCTTACCCTTCCACGTCCCTGAGAGCACAATTTATTTTTGTAGAGACAGGGTCTCACTATGTTGCTTATGCTGGTCTGCAACTCCTTGGCCTCCCAAAGTACTGTACTTGCACCCAGCCAAGATTGGAGAATTTTTTACAGTTCTTACAAGAAGATTGAACTATTAAATATCAAAAAACTTATGAGAGTGTGCTACAACTTCAGAAAGATTAGCCTGAACAATGAAGAGAGAAGTATGGGCTGAATTGAAAGAAGTGGAGGAGCCCAGTACAATGGAGCCTTCTAGAACATAACTTGAGAATTTGAATTTGGTCATAAAGGCAGTTAAAGGGAGGAGCTAAAGGGGATGGCATAATCTTGGTTTATGGTGAATGGGTAGATGGGATCAGGAGTGCAGTTAGGAAGGTGACCAGTCAAGAGTTTATGTGGACTTGGAGTAAGGTTGCAACATTATCCAACCTGAAAGTTTGTTTCAGCTATAGAGTTCAGCACAATCTTAATTCTTAATCTTGGAAGATTCTTAATTTTTAAAGTCATTGTCTTATAACTTGTGAACAACAAAGAATGTAACTCAGCAAATTTATTTCTTCGGTGGTTATACAATGTTCAGCCAGCAGTAAGTCACTTGGGAAACTCATGACCAAAATGCTCATGAGCTATTTTGGAGGACCAGTTCTCTAAGTCAGCAGACCTAGAAACTCTCCAGACCTGGTCCTAAATATAAGAGTAATTAGTCATTGCCTTTAATACAATTATGCAGATAAAACTGGGATTATTAGAAGTCTGCATACTTAGAAATGAAACATTAGGAGGTACTACCTTAGATCTTGAGCCTATTATGTTACATGACTAACATTAACACTTTACTAACAGTAGAAATGTGTTGTTCCTCCCAGAGCAGTTAGCTAACAAATCCACATGTGGCTTCTGGTTAATGTATTAGGCACTTCTGGACTCTTGGACTGAAAAGAAAATCATAGTGATATTCTAGACATATTTGTTGAGCTCCCCCTTTGTGCAGGGAACTATGTACTATGTACTCAGGATAGATATAAATAAGATTTGATCCCTAACCTCAAGAAGCTTGTTGTTCAGTGGGAGAAACAGATAAGTATACAGGGTATAAATACCATGATAGACAAAATCTTCAGGTATATGCAGGAAAAACATAGACTAGTGGGAGATTAAGAACTGGTAGAGGCAGTTTTCAGGATTTTTTGTGTGTGTGTGTGAGAATTAAGCTATAAGAGGCAAAGGAACATCTAGCCCAGTGGAAGCAAATTTTTTTTTAAGTATGAGTAGCTCCCATGGCCAAAACTGGAACAATTTGAACAACAAAATAAAGTAACATGAAATTATAACCCAAAGTATAAAATAAATATGTGAATCCATGTTGATATAAACAAATGATTGAATAAATACATAGAGAAGAGACAAATTTTCCATGAAGAATTCCAAATAATTTATGTAGATAAATCAAAGAGATGGAGCATAACTTTCCACTCCTTCAGTATCGTCTGTGCTTGTTGACTTCCCTCCCAAAGAGTACAGTATGGAAGAGGAGAAAAAAAGAGTCCATTTAAAATTGAGAAGCCTTACAAAGACTACCTTGGCCAGGTGATCAAGGTCAACATCCAAAGTGGTAAGTCATGTTGATAGAATATACTCTTGTTATGATGCAATGAAAAATGGAATTTTAACTCTGATCTTTCTTCCAAAAATAACCCTATAACCCCACCCTGAGAAGAACACCAGATGAATTCCTGTTGAGAGAACCTACTATAGCAGGGGTCTCCAACCACCAGGCTGCAGACTGGTACCAGTCTGTGGCCTGTTAGGAACCAGGCCACACAGCAGGAGGTGAGCGGTGGGTAAGCGAGCATTACCTCCTGAGCTCTGCCTCCTGTCAGATCAGTGGCGGCATTAGGTTCTCATAGGAGCACAGTCCCTATTGTGAACTGCACATGCGAGGGATCTAGGTTGCATGCTTTTTATGAGAATCTAATGCCTGATGAACTGACATGGAAGGAACAGTTTCATTCCCAAACCACCACCCCACCTCTCATTGTTTCAGCTAATAGAGTGCTCCACAGTTAATCTTGGAAGATTCTTAATTTTTAAAGTCATTACTGAGTTGCCATAGACATCTGGTCTATGGAAAAACTGTCGTCCACGAAACTGGTCCCTGGTGCTAAAAAGGTTGGGGACCGCTTTACTATAGTACCTGATACTAAATACCACAAATTAGCACTGTAATACCTGATCAGTGCTGAAAACTGTCAAAGTCATCAGAAACAAAGTCTGGGAATCTGCCGTAGCCATGAAGAGCCTAAGGACACTTAAATATACTGTACTATAACTGGATGGGATTTTAAAGCAGAAAAAGACGTTACATAAAAACAAATCTGAATAGTGTGGACTTTCCTTGATATTATTGTATCCACATTGGTTCATTAATTGTAACAAACATACCATACCAACATTAAGATGTAAACAGAAGAAGTGGAGTGTGAAGTATATGGGAACTCTCCTACCTTTGCAGTGTTTCTGTACATCTAAACATTGTTCCAAAATTAAAAGTTTATCAAAAAAACTTTTAAATGTTAAAGTATGAGGATTATTATAGTCAAAGTGCAAGACAAAGTAATGGGAGTGAAAGCTGGAGAAGTATAGATTGTAAATCAGTGATCTGTTCCAGTTGTCAACTTAAAATAGACACAAAGAATATGGAGTTTAGAGATTTACATTTCAGTCCCAGCTTTGTCACTAAGAAACTGTGTCGTTTTAAAGAAGATGGTAAACCTCTTCACTCCATATTTATCTCTCAGATTATGCTGAACAAAGTCCATAGTCATTCTTGGTGGTTTAGTCTCAGATATCTGAGTGCTTGTAGTTATTTATTTATTCTTTTTCCCAGAGATCATTACAGCTTCTTGATGAGAATCAAGAACTTTTTCCGTTCGTGTATGATTTTGTTACTTCAAAGGACAAATCACAAGTTTGTTCAGTTTTAGAGTCAAACTTCCTAGTGCCCAAATTCTGAAAGAGGTCTCAGGCTGGAAGTGGGTAGAATTTCTCATAAATTCTAAATTCAAGTTCCCGAACATGGTAGCAGTTCACGTTAATTATTGTGTGAAATAATCACCTTTGGTAAACAGCCAAAAGAAGTTTTTGTTGTTGTTGTTGTTGTTGTTTTTTGAGACACAGTCTTTGTTGCCCAGGCTGAAGTGCAGTGGTGCAGTCACAGCTCACTGCAGCCTCAGCCTCCCTTGCTCAAACAATCTTCCTTTCTTAGCCTCCTGAGTAGCTGGGACTACTGGCACACACCATCATGCCCAGCTAATTCTTTAATTTTTTGTGGAGATGAGCTCTCCCTATATTGCCCAGGCTGGCCTCAAACTCCTCCCACCTTGGTCTCCCAAAGTGTTGGGATTACAGGTATGAGCCACCACACCTGGCCCTGAAAGAATGATTTATCCTAGAAACTTGTTTGTGTGAGCTTCATTGGAAAAGCAGCCTAATAATTCAGTTCACTTCCTTCTTTGGTACCTTAGCTAGTAGTTTGTAATGGGTATAAGCAGTTATTCCAAAGCAATGAGTAAAGTTGTTGAGCCACTTGCATACAGTGGTTTCATTCCTTCAACAAAAATTTTAGTGGGCCAGGCATGGTGGCTCACTCCTATGATACCAGTACTTTGGTAGGTCAAGGCAGGCAGATTGCTTGAGCTCAGGAATTTGAGACCAACCTGGGCAACATGGCAGAACCCCGTCTCCACTAAAAGTACAAAAAATTAGCTGGATGTGGTGGTGCACACCTGTAATCCTAGCTACTTCGGGGAGGCTGAGGTGGGAGGATGCCTTGAACCTGGGAGGAGGAGGTTCAGTGAGCTGAGATCATACCACTGCACTTTAGCCTGGATAATAGAGTGAGACTCTGTCTCAAAAAAGAAGTTACAAATTTTTTTTAATTAAAAAATCAATGTTAGTGCTTACTATGTGGTAGTCTCTTTTCCAGGATCGGAGTTAGCAGATTTTTTTTTCTGTAAATAGCTAGATAGTAAATATTTTAGGCTTTGTGGGCCAGAAAGTCTCCATCACAACTACTTAATTCTGCTACTGTAGTATGTGAAAGCAGCCCTAGAGAAAATGTAAACAAATTAATATGGCTGACAATAGAGAGGAGAAAGTGCTTTTTTTATTCTCTCAGCAACCAGTCAGTTGTGCAGTGGACACTGGCTGGGTGTCCTCTAACTCAGTTCAGTTCATACACTATCTACCTGGAGATGTTACTGATGGAAGGTATCTGAGTTACTGCGGTGAATCTGTACCGGTCTGCAACAACCTCAGTTCTTGCCTCCTCAGAAGAAAGAATGTGACTCTTTCGGGCATAAGGCAGGAAAAGAGACCGAGGCAAGTTTCAGAGCAGCAGTGGAAGTGTGAAAAGTCTTTGAAATAGGAAAGCAAAGAAAGTACACTTGGAAGAGACCCAAGCAGGGACCAACAGCAAGTGCCGTGTTTAACTTTGATTCTAGGGCTTTTAGGCTGGCCCCTTTCCCATGATTCTTCCCTTAGGTTAGGCTGCCCCCATGCACAGTGTCCTTACCCTTGGGAGGTGAGCATGCACAGTGTGTTTAGGAAGTTGTACACGTGCCTGAGGCTCTCTTCCTCTTTCCAGTGGTGTGCCCCCTGAAGGTCATACTCCGCCGTTTTGTCTCTTAATGCACATGCCTGGGAAGTTGCATCTCCCTGGTGTCTGCATTCAGTTAACGCTTCAGTGCAACAGGTGTGGACCATCAGAAAATGACCTCTTCCTGGTGCCTGGCTGCCAGTTTATCACAGTGTGATAATTGTTGAACCATCACCCAGCATTCCTAGTGGGTGGGAGAATAGCCCTCTTGTGCTCCACTCATGCCGTTCTAACTACCTGTAACAAAGATAGCATCAGATCCCACAGGTGAGGGCTCAGTCCCATAAGACTTCCCCACTACCCACACCTCCAATGCCAGTTGCAAGCTCTGAGTGATTTTACCTGTTCTTCCCACAATAATTCCCCACTACCCACACCTCCAATGTCAGTTGCAAGCTCTGGGTGGTTTTACCTTTTCTTTTGACCAACGGTAAATCAAACCCTCCTTTGGGTTTAATTTCCTAGAGCAGCGCACAGAACCAAGGGAAACACTTAAGTTTACCAGTTTATTAAAAGGGATATTTTGAAGGATACAAAGGAGCAGCCAAATGAAGGTCTACATAGGGTGAGGTCTGGAAAGGTCCTGAGCACCTGCACTTCCTTTCCAGTAGAGCTGGAGTGTACTACCCTCCTGTCGCAGGGAGGCATTCTGCTATCCAGAAGCTCCACAAACCCAATCTTTCAGATATTTTTATGGGACCTTCATTACCTAGGCATGATAGATGAAATCATTGGTGATCAACTCAACCTTCAGTCCCTCTCCCATCCCCAGATGTCAGAATGGGTGGGGCTGAAAGTCCCAACTTTCTAATCATGCCTTGGTTTTTCCAGTGACCAGCCCCCATCCTGAAATTTCCATCCAGTCGTTAGTCAACTCAGTAGCATACAAAGACACTTTGGAGATTCCAAGAGTATACCAGGAAAGGGAACAAAGACCAAATATGTATTTCACAATGTCACACTGTGCCAACAAAACCACTGAAGTGTGAATTGTCATGTGTCACAGAAATTTTTTATTTTTTTCAAGCATTTAAAACTGTAAAAAGCATGTATCACTCATGAGCCATATATGAAAAGAAAAAAAAAAAAAGCCACAAGCTGGATTTGGCTTGCAGGCCACAATTTGCTGACCCCTGTTACTAGCTGCTGACTAGACAAAAGTAGCAGGAGAAAGGAAAAATCCACACTTTGCTGAGCTTGCATTCATTCTAGTGGATAAAAGTACGCCCACAAAATGCCATTCTCTTTCCACAATGGTGTGGAGCACAGGAGCCTGGAAGGCCATTTTAGAGGGCGTACCACCCAACTAAGAGGTTTTTGTTGTTGGCTTGCATGCACTTTCCATCAGTGTGTACACAGCACTGTTATACCTTGGTATGTGTGCTTTCAGAGAACCAAGGCACACTTTTCCTGTTAAACCTCAGTAATGTTGGGCAGGGTGGTTTGTGCCTATAATCCCAACACTTCAGGAAGCTGAGGTGGGAAGATGGCTTGAGCCCAAGAGTTTAAGACCAGCCTGAGCAACATAGTGAGACCCTGTCTCTATGTAAGATTTAAAAAAGAAAAAAAGGGGGGGGAAAAAAAGCCTGGTATGATGGTGCCTTCCTGTGGTCCCAGCTACTTGGGAAGTTGAGGTGGGAGGATCACTTGAGCCTGGGAGGTGAAGCTGCAGTGAGCCGTGATCAGGCCACTGCACTCCAGCCTGGACAACAAAGTGAAACCATGTCTCAAACAAATAAATCAAGCTCACAAGACAGAAGTTTTAGAGGTTTTGTTTTTTTTTTTTTTTTTTAGACAGAGCCTCATTTGGTAGCCCCTGCTGCAGTGCAGTTGGACAGTATCAGCTCACTGCAACTTCTGCCTCCCAGGTTCAAGTGATTCTCATGCCTCCCAAGTAGCAGAGATTATAGGCATGAGCCTACCTAACTTCTGTATTTTTAGTAGAGACGGGATTTCACCATGTTGGCCAGGCTGGTCTCTAACTCCTGACCTCAGGTGATCTATCTGCCTTGGTTTCTCTGTTTTCTTTTTTTTGTTTGTTTTCTTTTTTCTTTCTTTCTTTCTTTCTTTTTTTTTTTTTTTTTTTTTTTTTTTTTTTTTTTTTTTTGAGACAGAATCTCCATCTGTCACACAGGCTGGAGTGTATTGGCGTGATCTCAGCTCACTGCAACCTCCCCCTCTTGGGTTCAAGCAATTCTCATGCCTCAGCCTCCCAAGTGCCTGGGATTACAGGCGTGCACCACCACGCCCAGCTAATTTTTATATTTTCAGTAGAGATGAGGTTTTGCCATGGTAGCCAGACAGGTCTCAAACTCCTGGTCTCATGCAATCTGCCTGCCTTGACCTCCCAAAGTGCTGGGATTATAGGTGTGAGCCACTTCGCCCGGCCCAGTTCTATTAATGTATCTCTAACAAAGAGAATTTAGAGGTCTGAGGTTGAGATTATTTTCATTGAATACTCTGAAAGATTTGTGTTTAAGATAGCCTGTTGAATGTGGGGAAACAGGATATTTTATAAGGCTGGCTTTTAATTTTTTCTCTTTCTTTTCTTTCCCTTTTTCTCCCTCACCTTTCTGGTTCTTTCACCCTGAGCTATTGAAATTTCTTTTCTGAATATAAAGCAGTTTCTCAGGCTTATAGCACTTGTATGGAGACTTGGAACCTGATTTCTTTTTTGGAATGCCCGAAGCTCTTATAAGTATTCATATCTTATAGCTAATATTTGTATATTGGCTAATTTTGAGGGGTTAAATTTTGAAAGAATAAAATTATTTTTCTGCTAAATTAGCTACTATTAACGGCTAGTCGTTTTTTAAAATATTTTTAATGTTTAGAGACTAAACTTTAGTCTGGGGTGTCCAATCTTTTGGCTTACCTGGGCCACACTGGAAGAAGAAGAATTGTCTTGGGCCACATATAAAATACACTAACACTAACGATAGCTGATGAGCTTCAAAAAAAAAAATTGCAGAAAAATCTCAATGCTTTAAGAAAGTTTACAAATTTGTGTTGGGCCGCATTCAAACCCATCCTTTGCTGCATGTGGCTCACAGGTTATGGGTTGGACAAGCTTGCTGTAGTCAGTGTTTACACTTTAGAAGTCCTCACTTCCCCTTCCCAAATCCCATTTGGTGAGTCCCAGGAAAGACTCTCATGAGCTCCACTCCATGGTTCCCATGGGAAAGGCAGCCTTCTATTCCTAGAAGCGGAATGTGGTGCTCTGCGCTGTTGAATTGCAAAGCTTTGTGGAACAGTTTTAGTAATATATCTGGAAAGGCTTCTGGCACTCTTAGAAATTAAAATATACTCCATGAATATAGGGCAGCATTAGCATATGCATATTAAAATTTAGTCACTCCTCAGTTTGTTTTATTTATTATTATAGGAAACGAAGTATAAAGTATAAAAATTACCAAAAAAAAAATAATAATGAAAGGTCAAATAGCTATTCTGGGATTTTCTTTTTTTAATTTTTTTTTTTTTAACTTTAAGTTCTGGGATACATGTGCAGGACGTGCAGGTTTGTTACATAGGTATACACGTGCCATGGTGGTTTGCTGCACCCATCAACCCATCATCTACATTAGGTATTTCTCTGGAATTTTCAACAGGTGTAGAGGCCAACAGGTACAGGGATTATGGTGGCAAAACAGTTTGGGACAGGGAGGAGGCCTGGCTAGCAGACGTGGTCTTGCTCTATAGATGAAACATCACAGGTAGCAGCCCTCAAAGAGAATAGATGATAAATGTTTCTTTCAGACTTTTAAAGGTATCAGACTCTCGGCCATGCACTGTGGCTCACGCCTGTAATCCCAGCACTTTGGGAGGCCACAGTGGGTGGATCATGAAATCAGGAGTTCAAGTCCAGCCTGGCCAACATGGTGAAATCCTGTCTCTACTAAAAATACAAAAAAATTAGCTGGGTGTGGTGGTGGGCGCCTGTAATCCCAGCTACTCGGGAGGCTGAGACAGGGGAATCGTTTGAACCTGGGAGGCGGAGGTTGCAGTGAGCCGAGATCATGCCATTGCACTCCAGCCTGGGTGACAGGGTGAGACTCCGTCTCAAAAAAAAGAAAAAAAAAGCATCGGACTCTCAGTTCATCTTTTCTAGATCCAGACAAGGGAGGGCCTCAGAGAAAGCCTGCTGCATCAGTGCAGACTCTATACAGATGCAAATATCCCGCACACAAGACAGCTTTGCAGGACTACTTCTAGAAGTGTTTCAAGTCCTCTGAACAATCATCTCAAAATAGGTCAAGGAAATATATTTTGGAAAAAAAAATATTTTTATTTCCTTTAGCACCACCTCCCACCCCGCCCTACCTTTTGAAACTTTTCTTTCAGAAAGTTTATCATGTTAAGAACCAAGTTGATAGCTTTAGAGAGATTTGTTTTAGAGGTTGGTAGTTAAGAGATTGGGAAAGGAGGTGAGAAACAAATTGGGATAAGCAGAAGAGAGCAAATTTAAATAGATCATCTGGTATCTTCTTGAATTAGTTTCTTAGTCCTGAGAATAGGTCAGTTCAGTTAAATTGCTGTGTCTCATTCCAAGACGTGGTATTGTAGATGAACTAGGCTTCTATATATGATGCAGGCAAACAGATCTTTAATAAAAGACATTTCATTGGAAACAGAAGAAAAACAAAAGTTAATTCATAGAGTTGCCTACAAACTAGTTCTAGAGTTTCAAGTTCTGGATTTTCTGGCATTGTACATTTTCCTATACTGTAGAATCAGATGTTCTAGTGAACTTTTTAAGTAGTCTATGCATCAACAGACACAAAGGCTGTTTATATTGCAAGTTGCTGTGGTGATTTCTCTGGAAGTTTATATCAACTTCTAGCTTCAGTTTGTAGGGCATTAAGAAAAGCAGTTTTATTTTTTAGTGATCTCAATGCAGAAATATAGGAGAAAAATTTAGAAAATGTTGGTTTGGAGACTTGTAGCCAGGAAAGAATTTAGCATTTAGATCGAATTGTAGACAAATAATAACTAAAAAACAATGGTCAGGGCTAGAATCTAATATCACATGTACTATAGTTTTCTTCTAAAACATATTTTTTCTCTCTAATCTCCCATTTGTACCAAAGATAAATCATAGTGAAACCAATACATTTGCAAAATAAGTTTTAGTCATATTGTACTTAGCCTGATTATATATATAAAGTACAGCAAGAATAATGATTGACTAGGCTCTTTTTAAGTTGGTTTTGCTGGAACTTTTTCATAAGGAATCTTAGATTAGACTTTAAAAATGCTCTTAACATTTAGGAGGCAAACCAAAGATTGTAATACTTGTACAGATTTGGTGAATTTCTTTCTTTCTTTCTTTCTTTTTGGGGGGAGGGGTTCCTAAAATATCTTGAAGTTCCTGTGCCTGTCAAAAAGTGACATTTTTTTCTTACCACAAGTCAGGAACCTTGAAAGGGAATAGTTTAGGCAAGATAGTAGGCCAGTCTTTGGATAAAGAAAATGTGGTACATATATACACCATGGCATACTATGCAGTCGTAAAAAAGAATGAGGTCATGTCCTTTGCAGGAACTTGGATGAAGCTGGAAGCCATTATCCTCAACAAACTAATGCAGAAACATGTTCTCAGTTATAAGTGAGAGCTAAACAATGAGAACACATGGACACGGGGAGAGGCCTGTTGGGGGAGAGCAGGGGTGAGAGGGCATTAGTGAAAAGAGCTGATGCATGCTGGGCTTAATACCTCGGTAATGGGTTGATAGGTGCAGCAAATCACCGTGGCACGTGTTTACCTGTGTAACAAACCTGCACATCCTGCACATGTACCCCAGAACTTTAAAAAAAAAAAAAAATGGCTGGGCACAGTGGCTCATGCCTGTAATCCCCGCACTTTGGGAAGCCGAGGCTGGCAGATCACAAGGTCAGGAGTTCAAGACCAACCTGGCCAATATGGTGAAACCCCGTCTCTACTAAAAATACAAGTTAGCCGGGTGTGGTGGCGGGCTCCTGTAGTCCCAGCTACTTGAGAGTTTGAGACAGAAGAATCACTTACACTTGGGAGGTGGAGGTTTTCTGTGAGCCGAGATTGCACCATTGCACTCCAGTCTGGGTGACAGGGTAAGACTCTGTCTCACAAAAAAAGATAGTAAGCCACTCTTTTTAATAGTCTGTTGTCTTTAAAGTCATCCTCAATTCCTCAAAGCAGTCTGGTCACATTTAAAATGTGGCATTCCAGTCAAAGCCTTGGTAAAATAACCAGTGTCTCTAATTGTGTCCTGTCACTGAAGAAAATATATAGATTCTTATTAAACGAATGCAAATAATTTTATTGCTGTAAAATAAGAATACTCACAAATAGTTTCTGGATTCTGGAGGAATCAGGTAGAGAGAAAGGTAAATGTTTCAATTTTGTTCACAAAAGTTAACTTTACTCAATTGCTGTAAGCAATATAAGAGGAAAAATATTTCTTGACTAGAAAATAACATAAAAAGAACCAGTATTTTTTTTGTTTGTTTTTTTTTTGAGACGGAGTTTCACTCTTGTTGCCCAGGCTAGAGTGCAATGGCATGATCTCGGCTCACCGCAACTTCCGCCTCCCAGGTTCGAATGATTCTCCTGCCTCAACCTCCCAAGTAGCTGGGATTACAGGCATGCACCACCACACCCGGCTAATTTTGTATTTTTAGCAGAGACACGATTTCTCCATGTTGGTCAGGCTGGTCTCAAACTCCTGACCTCCAGTGATCTGCCCACCTCAGCCTTCCAAAGTGCTGGGATTACAGGTGTGAGCCACCGCGCCTGGCAAGAACCAGTAATGTTTTAAAGAGAAAACTTTAAAATCATTTGTCTTGCATTAGTTCAGTTTCATGTAATTATTCTGCTTGATGTTAGGTTAGCAATTTTATGAGTCCAGTTTTTCTCTTTGAAGGTTTTAGAATTTTTACCCAGTCCAATTATATGATCTCAGAGTCATAAGCAGAGATCAGTATTTCAGAGTACCTGTCAAGAGTCCTATCCATGAATTTACTTGAAGAAACTCAATGTTTGGATAGTAGCTAATTATAAACTGCTTTTTTGTGAAGAAACAGAGTGAAATAATAATCGTGAATAACCAAAATTTAGAAAAACCATCATTAAAGATACAATTGACAAGGAAATTTGTTATTTCTGTAGCAAACAGCAATTTAACAGGATATAATCATAATTATGACTGATAACATATAACAAGACATATCAAAATTTTTGGAATCTAACACTATTTTGGAACACATTAGCACATTTATACAACTATAACTCAAAGATTGTTAAACAGTATTTCTGATTAACAATACTTCCTGTATGACTTTTACATACCAAATAAGCCTAATATGTCTCTGTTGGACTTCCAGGGACTCTTTTTTTGGAATGTCTAAAAGTTAACTTCAGTTCAAAAAGACATGTTAGAATTAATTTTGGGAAGTTTGTCAAATATCAAAGATTTGAAACACTTGATACTAAAATAAGAAAGGTTTGGCCAGGTGAGGTGGCTCTTGTCTGTAATCCCACCACTTTGAGAGACCAACCAGGCAGATTTGGTGTTTGAAACCAGCCTGTGCAACGTGGCAAAACCCTGTCTCTACAAAAAATACAAAAATTAGCCGGGTATCTTGGTCCACTCTTGTAGTCCCAGCTACTCAGGAGGCTGAGGTGGGAGAATCACTTGAGCCCAAGGAGATTGAGGCTGCAGTGAGCTGTGATCATGCCACTGCACTCCAGCCTGGGTGACAGAGCAAGACTCTGACTCAAAGAAAAAAGAAAGAAAATAAATCTTTTAATTATTGCTTTGGCTGATTGACTACAATTTTACATTACCTGTGATCCTATTTTGATCAATTCTTTTAAATTTTTTGTTGTTATTTTTATGAGACAGGGTCTCACTCTGTTGCCCAGCTGAGTGCAGTGGCATGATCATGGCTCACTGCACTTCAGCCTCCCAAGTAGCTGGGATTACAGGTACATGCCACCACACCTGGCTAATTTTTGTATTATTTATAGAGACAGGGCCTCTCCATGTTGCCCAGGCTGGTCTTGAACTCTTGGGCTCAAGCAATCTACCTGCCTCGGCCTCCCAAAGTGCTGGCATTACAGGTGGGAGCCACCACACCAACCTTACAGATTTGCAAAGCAAAACCTTTACTCCTTTGAGCAGTTTTCCAAATAATTAAAAGATTTCATAAAGACAGTATAAGCAAATATGCTCCTAGTTTTAGAGTGGGGGAGGGGTTGTAGTTTACTTAAAAGGTGAACAAAAATATTTTATTATCTATTATTAATAATGACATGAAAATTTTATTGGAAAGAGAAAAATAAATTTTATCCTTTTTATGTATCCTTAGTATTAAAGTTAATTTTAATAAAACTTTATAAACATCTAATTTTAATTAGTTTTGACAACACAAAATAAGATTCTGTAAATAAGATTTTATAAAATATTTCATTTCAACTGTATTTTAAATTTAAAACAACCTTTTAAAAACCTTTACACTAGAAAAAATTACTTTCTCTTTAACAAAATCCATATATTTATGTCTTTTTGTAATGTTTAATTAAAAAGACATTTTCCTTTTCATATATATACTTTGTGTATAGAATTTTAAAATAGTAGTTTTAACAATATATTAATTATAATTTTAGCTCTTAATAACTAGGATTTTTAATGGAAAACCTAGGAAGTAAGTAATTATGATTGTTATGTGTCAGGTGCAGAGCCAAGTACAGAGAACAGGACTGTAAAGACAATATCTGGAGGATGTGACCCCCATCAGCATAGCCTGGAAACAGCTGGGCCAAGGAGGATGGGGCCCAGGCACTGTGAACACACATATGTCCCCAGTTCTCATCATGGCCACTTTTCTAGACTTCAGAATCTAAACACCCAAAACCAAGACATAAGCTCAGAGACAAATTAAGCAAGTATTCATATTACAAAAGTAACAGTTTTATGAGCCTAAAACAGCAATTAGAAACAATATAAAACTGTCTGACTAACAGACCCAGGCAAACATGTCTAAATTAAATTTTGAAAATGTTTTTATTTTTTTTTTACCAACAATTTTTAAACTAGCTTTATTTATTAAAGATTTCTAAAATCACATTAACTTGAAGTATTTGGACGCACTTACTTTATGAGTACTTATTAATTTATGTCAATCTGGTACCATGTACACAATATGCAAACATAGACATGTACACATGTGCATAGAAGAATACATAAATATAGATTTTGTAGCTTTTGTTTAAAAATTCTAGCCTTGAAACAGGTAAAACTCACTAGTTTAAAAGGATAGTTAAATTTTGCCTCTGTAAATGGAACAGGTTAAAGTTTGTTCCACATGGCTAGAAGCCCTTATCACATTTTGGAGTAAACAAGGTAGCAGATTTACATATTAAAGCACAGAGAGAATTTAAGCTCTTTAAAGAAGTTTGGGTATATTAAAGGAAGATTAAAAATGGGTATCAAGGTAAAATCATAGGAATAAAAATAAATCATAAGAATTTACCGTAAGATTTTACAAAGAAACCAGTTTTATTTATACGGGTAGCTTTAAATTTAGTCTTCATTTTCCAACTAGGCCACTGAGCTCAGGGCAGAGCCCAATAACAAACAGAGCCAAAAAAGCATATGTAGTTTTCAGGCACTGCTATGGTTTGTTTATCCCCACCAAGTCTCATGTTGAAATTTGATTTCTAATGTTGGAGGTGGGGCCTGATGGCAAGTGTGTGGATTGTGGAGGTAAATCCCTCATTAATGGCTTGGTGCTATTCTCATGGAGTAAGTGAGTTCTCTAACTCTTTGTTCCTGTGAGAACTGGTTGTTGAAAAAAACCTGGCACCTTCTCCTCTCTCTTGCTTCAGCTCTGTCACCATGTAAGCTCTGCACATACCAGCTCCCTTCCTTTTCTTTTTCTTTTCCTTTTTGTTTCTCCTTTTTTTGTTTGTTTGTTTGTTTGAGACAGAGTCTTGCTCTGTCACCAGGCATGCGGTGACAAGATCTTGACTCACTGCAACCTCTGCCTCCCAGGTTCAAGCAATTCTCCTGCCTCAGCCTCCCAAGTAGCTGGGATTACAGGTGCGTGCTACCCCACCTGGCTAATTTTTGTATTTTTAGTAGAGATAGGGGTTTCACCATGTTGACCAGGCTGATCTCGAACTCCTGACCTCAGGTGATCTGCCTGCCTTGGCCTGCTAAAGTGCTGGGATCACAGGTGTGAGCCACCACACCCCGCCTACCCTTCCTTTTTTACTGTGAGTGGAAGCAGCCTAAAGCCATTGTGATGGTTAATATTGAGTGTCAACTTGATGGGAATTGAAGAATGTGAAGTATTGTTCCTGAGTGTGTCTGTGAGGGTGTTGCCAAAGGAGGTTAACATTTGATTCAGTGAACTGAGAGAAGCCACCCCACCTACCTACCAATGTGGCTAGAATAAAAGCAGGCAGAAGAACATGGAAGGACGTGACTTGCTGAGTCTTCCAGCCTTCATCATTCTCCCATGCTGGATGCTTCCTATCCTCGAACATCAGACTCCAAGTTCTTCAGCTTTTGGACTCTTGGACTTACACCAGTGGTTGGCCAAGGTTTCTCTGGACTTCGGCTACAGACTGAAGGCTGCACTGTCGACTTCCCTGCTATTGAGATTTTGGGACTCGAACTGGCTTCCTTGCTCCTCAGCTTGCAGATGGCCTATCTTCACCTTGTGATCGTGTGAGTCAATACTCCTTGATAAACTCCCCTTCATATATACATCTATCCTATAAGTTCTGTCCCTCTAGAGAATCCTGACTACTACAGCCATCATCAGAAGCAGGTAGTAGATCCATGCTTCACGTACAGCCTCCAGAATGGTGAGCCAAGTAAACCTATTTTCTTAACAAATTTACCCAGCCTCAGGTATTCCTTTATAGCAACATAAATGGCTAAGACAGAGCCTAATAGTTAAGTATGTGGAAAGCAGGTGCAACTGGAAGACAGAACACCCAAAACATCAAGGGTCCCATTTTTATACTGACATGTAAACCCGTTTTACACTGGCTCCCTAAATAGAAGGAAAAGTCATGGGACTGGACAGTGTATTGCTTTCAGAGTATACCTTACTGTAAGGACATTTCTGTAAGGCTGCTAGTTGACCTCACGTTAATCAGCCCAGTCTGTGATCAGCCCATCTCTCATGGGAATCTTATCCCTCAGTGGCAAGTGTTTCCACAGCCTCTAAGTGTTTAAACTGTACCCTTTTTATCTAAATGTACAAAGAAATAAGTAGCCCCCTGCAGAAATAGCCATTATAGCAACTGCTGTCAGCCACCTCCAAAACTATGGTTCTCACCAGTGACTTGTCAGTCACCATACACACAAAGGTCAAGTTTTCTCTTACAGTACAATGTAATTCCTTGTAACCACCACCCCAACCACCACCACCACTACCAACAAAATGAAAGAGATCAAGGAATTTAATACAAAAGAGGGTAGAGCTTTAGACCAGATAAAAACCTGCCCAGGACTTTAGGGACTCCAGGAGGAAAACAGAAGACCCCCAAAAGAGGATGTGTAGTGCTTTTTTCTGTGTTTCTTAAGGAGTCTCGGTTGCTAGGAGTCTCGGTTGCTAGAAGTCTCTTAGATTTTTTTAATGTGGTCAAAAATAGGAGAAAGGAAAAGTAATACAAGTGGAAATAAATGGAAGAACAAGTCAGAGGAGCCAATTTGGGGGAGATTTTGAGCTTTTTAAAAGGCCAATGAAGTTTACAGGTTTTTGGTTTTGGGATTTGTTTGTTCATTTTAACAAAAATCATACCAATATGAATGGAAGCAAATGAGAACTCAACCTAATTTTAGTTGGGACACACAGCTGATATTCCTGGCTTTTGCACTTTTTACCAAAGGTGATCTCCCAAGTGACTTACCAAAATCAAAGTCTTGACCAAGGTCATGACTTAATCAAGGATGCATGAGGCCTATCTAAAGAGATGTAAAGCAGTCCTCACAAGATCTAGAACCACCCCAAAGACAGCTTAAAGAAAGGAAAGTTTCACTAGCTGCAAATGGAGCACAACCCACATCTGTCTGGCCATATTATCTAGGATCTCAGCTTCTCAGCTGACTGTGAACGCATAAAGACCCAAAAAGACTCATATGCCCCCACAGATGGAAGGAGACAGGAAATCAAAAGCTGTTTATAAGGGGAAAACAAACAATAATCCTAAAAAGTGAAAAGTGACCCAAATATCAAACCAAAAGGGACTGGTTTCCTGACTGAATATCAAACCCAGGCCAAGGTGGTGAAGCATGGAATTTTAACTAGACAACAAGGTGGAGTGGCTGTCATTAAAATACAAGGGATTTTAACTTTGTTTTAAGTCAGATTTTTTGCTCTTTAATTTTGTCAAGAGAATTTTTAAGGCTATCCATGACATTATTATGCCTTTTTAAAAACATGACCTTTTCTCCACCAACCATAGGCTATGGACTTTTTACATAATTGAATATTTTCACTTATTGACATTTTGTGTTGGAAGGTTGAATATTAGACTAACATGATGAGACATTTTAATGCGAAGTCTTCAGTGGTTGTAGAGTCTATTGTTTTGTGAATAAACAAATCTGGATCTATTTTATATACTATTTTAAAAATTGATCTCATAAATACAAACAAGACAATTGTTTAGAATGACAGTCTAAAATCTTTTTTTAATTTAGGGGTCTTTCTAATTTAACAAATCCATCATTTGGCCACTGATGATGAGAATTTCCAATGGTATACTTATTTCAATAACAACTTAATTCAGTAAGTCTTTTTATCGAAAGCCCAAGGGGTAATTTACCAGGTTTAGAAGAAGTTTTTAGTTTTCTGGAGAGGGCATAGAAGAGATGGTTTCAATTATCCCCCAAAATCTACTCCCAGAAATAGGCTAAAATACTAAGACTCTTGTTGCCGCATGAGGTTAAGGATGGTGTTGTGTGTACAGTGCCACCACTATCCCACGTATCTGTGGGAGGCTGCCAGTCACAGACACATTACTCTGTGACACTGGCTAGGCCCTCCTGGGATTGGACTTTCCCAGGGACAGCAAGGGTTGAGATAACAAAAGTTCCTTGTGAATGGGACCTTCTATTAAGACAAATCCCCCTGAGAGTTTGACATGTTCAAAACAAAAAGTATGTGCTGGCTGGGCGCGGTGGCTCATGCCTGTAATCCCAGCAGTTTGGGAGGTGGAGGTGGGTGGGTGCCCCAGCACTGCTGGGGGACCTGGTGTATCCTCTGCAGCTGCTGGCCCAGGTGCTAAGCCCCTCACTGCCCGGGGCTGGCAGCACTGCCTGGCCACTCCGAGTGCAGGGCCCGCTGAGCCCACGCCCACCCAGAACTCATGCTGGCCCACGAGTGCCATGCACAGCCCTGGTTCCTGCCCGCGCCTCTCCCTCCACACCTCCCTGCAAGCAGAGGGAGCTGGCTCCAGCCTTGGCCAGCCCAGAGAGGGGCTCCCACAGTGCTGTGGCGGGCTGAAGGCTCCTCAAGCGCTGCTAGAGTGGATGCTGAGGCTGAGGACGTGCCAAGAGCAAGGGCTGCTAGCATGTTGTCACCTCTCAGTAGGACAAAAGGTTGCTACAGTCCTATTATTTTATGGTTATTATAAGTGTACTAGAACTCTAAAAAGAACTTGTTTGTATAATGTTATTCTATACAAGGTATGTAGCCCAGGAAGTGACTAACCTGATATGTGTTATGACCCATCTGAGCCTCCCATGACCACAGTTTTTAAAATAAGATTAAGAACTGAGGACTGGTGGGGGCTCATAAATGATATGAGTAAAGTGTTAGCCAAAAGAGAAGACAAAGTGGTGCCCAAACAAGTCACCTTAAAATTTGATGCCTGTGCTGTCATTAATAGTAAATAAGTTAGGAATAAGGTGTGGTTCTCTTAATTAGAAAAGAGGCTATATGGCAGAAAATAAGTACATCTGTCATAAATTAGGACTGTGTGGAAATACATGTAAATACTGCTTTTGTGTCATTTAGGCCACTTGGATAAAAAGAAAATTAAAAGGATCCAGTTCACCTTCAGAAACGAAAAAAATGGCCCTTCCTGTACTAAGGGACAATGTAACCCCTTAGAGTTAGTAGTAACCAATCCCCTTGATCCTCGCTGGAAAAAAGAGGAGCGTGTGACCTTAGGAATCAACAGGGCCAGACTGGATCCTCGAGTAAGTATCTTGGTTAGAGGAGAAGTTTACAAATGCTCTCCTGAGCCAGTGTTTCAAACTTTCTATGATGAACTAAACCAGAAATTCCAGGAAAAACAAGAAATTTGTTTTTGCAATTAACCGAGCATGTAGCCCAGTCTCTCAATGTCACTTCATGTTATGTATGTGGAGGAACTGTAATAGGAGATCAATGGCCATGGGAAGCCCAAGAATTAGTACCTACAGACCCAGTTCCTGATGAATTCCCAGCTCAAAAAGATCACTCTGATAATTTATGGGTCCTGAAAGCCTCAATTATTGGACAATATTGCATAGCTAGAGAAGGAAAAGAATTCACTTACCACATAGGACGACTTAGTTGTCTGAGACAGAAACTGTATAATGGTACCACAAAAACAGTCACTTGGTGAAATTCAAATCACACAGAGAGAAATCCATTTAGTAAATTCCCAAAGTTGCAAACCATGTGGACCTACCTGGAGTCCCACCGGGACTGGACAGTCTCCACTGGATTATACTGGATATGTGGGCATAGAGCTTATGCCAGGTTACCTGACATAAGTTGTGTTATTGGCACTATTAAACCATCTTTCTTCCTACTGCCCATAAAAACAGGCGAACTCCTGGGCTTCCCTGTCTATGCTTCCTGTGAAAAGAGAAGCATAGCTATAGGAAATTGAAAAAATGATAAATGGCCCCCTGAGAGAATCATACAATATTATAGGCCTGCTACTTAGGCACAAGACGGCTCATGGGGATACCGGACCCCCATTTACATGATCAACCAAATCATATGGTTACAAGCTGTCTTAAAAATAATCACTAATAAAACCAGCAGAGCCTTGACTATTCTGGCCTGGCAAGAAACTCAGATGAGAAATGCTATCTATCAAAATAGATTAGCTCTCAACTGCTTGCTAGCAGCTGAAGGAGAGGTCTGTAGGAAATTTAACCTTACTAATTGGTGCCTACACATAGATAATCAAGGGCAAGTAGTTGAAGACATAGTTAGAGATATGACAAAACTGGCACATGTGCCCGTGCAAGTGTGGCATGGATTTGATCCTGGGTCCGTGTTTGGAAAATGGTTCCCAGTCTTTGGAGGATTTAAAACTCTTATAATAAGAGTTACAATAGTAATAGGAACCTGCTTACTGCTCCCTTGTTTGCTACCTGTACTTCTTCAAATGATAAAAAGCTTCATCTCTACCTTAGTTCACCAAAATGCTTCAGCACAAGTGTACTATGTGAATCACTATCTATCTGTCTTGCAAGAAGACATGGGTAGTGAGAATGAAAGTGAGAACTCCCACTATTGAGTGACTCTCAAAGGGGGAAATAAGGGAGGAGACTACCCCTTATATTGTCTTATGCCCAATTTCTGCCTCCAAAGAAAAAAAAGTAAAAACTAAAAGGCAGAAATGAAATCCACAAGCAGACAGCCCAGCACCACACCCTGGGCCTGGTGGTTAAAGATCGACCCCTGACCTAATTGGTTATGTTATCTATAGATTACAGACCTTGTATAGAAATGCACTGTGAAAACCCCTATCCTGTTTTGTTCCGATCTAATTACCGGTGCATGCAGCCCCCAGTCATGTACCCCCTGCTTGCTCAATTGATCACGACCCTCTCATGGGCACCCCCTTAGAGTTGTGAGCCCTTAAAAGGGACAGGAATTGCTCACATGGAGAGCTCAGCTCTTGAGACAGGAGTCTTGCTGATGCCCCCGGCTGAATAAACCCCTTCCTTCTTTAACTTGGTGTCTGAGGAGTTTCATCTTTGGCTCATCCTACTACACTCCATCTCAAAAAAAAAAAAAAGTGTGTGCTGATATGTCTCAGGATTCCAAATCTTTTTAGGCTGGCCACTAATTTGAACCAAAAACTATATCCCTCCCTCTGCCATGATGGCAGAGACCAAGAGACAATGCTCCTGCTTGGTCACAAGCCAAGTTCTCAAGGTCATAAAACAAGATAAGAATGGAACCTCATCTGGTTTTTATATCAAAGACCCACAACAGTTTGTCTAAATAAATGCCAGTCTGATCAGAACTGCGAAACTGGTTAATCCACAGGGCTGGCCTGAACAACAGACTTATGAGGGTTTTAGGTTTGTGTTCTACCCTGTGGTATCCCACTTTATGATAGGCAACACAAAAAGACAAAGAAAAATACCGTTTTGGGGAGAAAAGGGTTCAACATTATGAATATTTATACCAAAATGTACACCAGAGTCACTATACCAAAGACTAGTCACACAAATCTTTTTCTCCCATTAGTCAAGATTTTAAAGGGGAAAAAGAGATAGTGATTCTTACCGTCCATTTGACCAGATTACACACAGAGGCAAGGAGCCTTGCTGGTAGAAATTTCTTACCCTTCTGCTGGTGTGTCTGATCCTGAGTTTTCTTGTCTGTAGCTTCCAGAAGAACAGAGTTTTGGTATCCTGCTCACAGTGCCAAAACTATAGGGGCCAAGGGAAAATTTCCCCTTTGCCCTCTGAAGGGTCGCTGAAAGTCAGCTGACAAGAAGGCAGATGAATAGGAGAAATGGCATACAAATTTATTAACAAGCAGAGGAGAGAACCACAGAGTGATTGCCCCAACCTCCCAACAGGGTTCAGAAGCTTATATACCATACTGAGGTTACAGAAAGAATAGGGGCTTGCAGTCTGGCCCAAAACAGGTTATGGAGGTTGCTATGTTTGGATGTTTGTCACCCAAACCCTCATGTTGAAATTTGATACCCAACCTTGGGATTAGGGCCTAATGGGAGGTGTTTGTCATGGGGGTACAGATTCCTCATGAACAGCTCATGGTAATGAGTGAATCCTTGCTCTAATAGTTTCCATGAGAGCCGGTTGTTAAAAGTAGCCTGGCACCTACCCTCTCTCTTGCTTTCTCTCTTGCCATGTGATCTCTGCACATGCCGGCTCTCCTTTATCTTCCACCATGAATGGAAGCAGCCTGAGGCTTTCACCAGACACCAGACACACTCTTCCAGCCAGCAGAGTTGAGAACCAGATACACTTTTGTTTCTTTATAAATTACTCAGTCTCATGTATTCCTTTATAGTGATACGAACAGATGACAACAATGGTAAATCTGACTATGATGGTAAGACAGAGTATGGGAGGGGAAGAAGAGGAGGCCTGACTAGCAAAGGTGGTCTTGCTCTGTAGATGAACCTCACAGGTAGCAGCCCTCAGACAGAATAGATGGTAAATGTTTCTTCCAGACCTTTAAAGGTGTCGGACTCTCAGTTAACCTTTCCTACATCCAGACAAGGGAGGGCCTCAGAGAAAGCCTGCTGCATCAATGCAGACTCTATACAGATGCAAATCTCCCCCACACAAGACAGCTTTGCAGGACTACTTCTCTTTGCAAGTTCTCTGAACAACCATCTCAAAATATGACAAAGAAGTATGTTTGGGGGGAAAACATTTTTATTCCCTTCAAACAGGCCTATAAAATGGCTTTATTCCTTATGCTCTTTTTAACATAGCATCCGCCTATTTCTATGTGAGCTGACCTACCCTTAGGCCATTGTATTAGCCTCTTTTCATGCTGCTGATAAAGACACACCTGAGACTGGGAAGAAAAAGAGGTTTAATTGGACTTACAGTTCCACATGGCTGGGGAGGCCTCAGAATTATGGCGGGAGGCAAAAGGCACTTCTTACATTGAGGCAGCAAGAGAAAAATGAGAAAGAAGCAAAAGCGGAAACCGCTGATGCACCCATCAGATCTCGTAAGACTTATTCACTACCTTGAGAATAGGACAGAGAAGACCGGCCCCCATAATTCAGTTACCTCCCCCTGGGTCCCACCCACAACATGTGGGAATTCTGAGAGATGCAATTCAAGTGGAGATTTGGGTGGAGACACAGCCAAAACATATCAGCCATCATCGCAGGTTCAATGAAAAGCTAGTTTAGGAAAATGCTCAAATTGAGATTTCTGAAATATCCCCTTTCCTACCACATGTCCAGCGCATTCTTTCACCAGAGAGTACGACTTAGGTGGCAGGGGCTGAACCAGCCTCACCTCCACTAGTCTTCCTATATGCAGACAAGAAGACAGAAGAAGGGAAAGGGAACTGAGAATGCAGGCAAGAGATAAGATTGTTTGTCAAGAAAAACCCCAATACTGATCATATCTATGGAGCCACAAGTGGAAGCCAAAAATGGTCTTCCCAGTGTGTTACTCTCTGGGAGGTGTTCTTATCTTCCAGCATCTACTCCCTTCTAGTTATCTGATTGCGTTGTAACAAATCTTTATGACAAAAATGGAATGCTCTTTCTCCCTCCCTTTCCCCACCTCCCCTTTGGTATGTGATGGTAGACAGTATAGTGACTTCGAGTGTTTAACTGTGCATGCTTTTTCTCCATTGTCTAAACATCCCCCGGGAACCTTGACATCAGTTTCACCTCTCCTCTGGGGCTGAGAGATGGAAAGAAGGGTCAGGAACTTGAACAGAAAATCCAGCCCTCAGTACATTTCAGTAAGTAATTGCTTTCTTTTTTCCTTTCAAAGTAAAAAAACCTGTTTCAGACTCTCTTCGGGATAACCTATAAATTAAATATCTTACTCATTGCAGACATGCTTCGTATTTCACCATGATGGGCAGTCTTAAAGTCTCTACTTAACTATTGATAGCCACTGAGATCGCAGTAATCCCTGAGACACTCATGGCAGAATGGTTCTAATTGTTAGACGGCTTTTTCATAGATTGAGCTGAAATCTGTCACCATGGAATATATCTTTCCCTTCCCCACTAGGCCTAGTTTTTCTCTGTGTTAGTCATTCTGCCAGGCATTATGGAAGATATCAAATAGTGAAGGGCATGATCCCTTCATGGAGCTTTAGGCCGGTAAGATACACTGCATGGAAAATAATTTATACATAACATAATAATCCTATGAAGTAAGCATTATGCTTTCTTAAAACAAATGAGGAAAACAGATTCAAAAATGTTCATTGCTGCGTGTGTTAAGTGAAAAGATTGTTTAACCTGGCGTGGTGGCTCATGCCTGTAATCCCAGCACTTTGGGAGACTGAGGCAGGTGGATCACCTGAGATCAGAAGTTCAAGACCAGCATGGTCAACATGGTGAAACCCCGTATCTACTAAATATACAAAAAAATTAGCCAGGCATGGTGGCAGGTGCCTATAATCCCAGCTACTTGGGGGGCTGAGGCAGGTGAATCGCTTGAACCCAGGAGGCAGAGGTTGCAGTGAGCCAAGATTGCACCAGTGCCCTCCAGCCTGGACAACAAGAGCGAAACTTCGTCTCAAAAAAAAAAAAAAAAAAAAAAGTTTAAAAGGCAGAATTACTGGAGTGCTAAATGGGTTGTATAAAGGATGTATGATTTGAGTGGCTTTCTAAAAATATTGAATCACATGGCTAGTTTACTTCCCCTGACCAAGTAGATGTCAAGGGGAACAGCTGAGAGTTATCTTCAAGGAGGATAATGTGTGCACAGGGTGACACTGTCAAGACACTAAGGCATCATCTAGATCTGATGATAAATTAATTAGTTTGTGATATTATTTATCTAATGATTAATTTATAGCAGGAAGGACTTCAGATAGGCAAAAGGAAGAACTATGAACCTAGCTGGTTGCTAAAAAACTGAAAGGTACTACCAATGGAAATGGGTGACATCTCCATCCTTGGAGATCATCAGAGGTGACCAGACAACTACAGATTCTAAATGATTTCAACATTCAGCTGCCCCAAGTCAGGGACCTGGATGGAATTTTTCTTTCAGGTACCTTTCAGATCTGAGAATCTGATCCTAATTCGGAGGTAGAGGAAAACAGGTAAATATTTCTCTCCCTAATGTGATAGCAAGTAAAAATGAAAAATAAAGGGCCTAAAGCTGGGTGTGGTGTCATGCACCTGTAGTCCCACCTACTTGGGGAGCTGAGAGAAGAAAAGTGCTTGAGCCCAGAAATTTGTCGCTAGTCTGGGCACATAGCAAGACCCTGTCTTTATAAACAAAACAAAATAAAATAAAAATTTAAAAAATAATAGAAGACCTAATTCTCCTTTTTGAAAATAAAAATAAAAGACACACCGCCATCAACCCTGCCCTGCAATCCTCAACTCTTTTTTCAGAATTTTTCTGTCCTTCCTTTTCAAATGTATATAAATCTTCCCTATGACTGTAAGTTTCTCAATTCAGGAATGTTTCCTCAAGGGCCTGGGAGTCATCTTTTTTAAATGCAACCATCACGGAAGATAGTGTCCCTATCTCCCAGTTCCTGTGGGAGGGTTACAGCCTAACTTCAGTGGGCGCCTTGCCCCAATTTGCAAAACTACCTTCTGTCATAAAGATATGGAAAGTTTGTCATTCCTCCAAATAAAGCTAACACAGGTGGTCTCCCCAATTACCAAGATAAAGTTAGGACAAACTCTGTGTGACAAAAGGTGTTGTCTCTTACTTAAGGACTAGTGATTGTTTATCTTGGGAGCATGAATGTACTGGGTTGTATCTGCTTGGCTGTTTAAGGGGGGAGTTTCCTTTCTGCCTTTGCAATCTCTTAGCAATTGCATGTGATGCACATCACATTCTGGTTTAATGGTTATTCACTAATAAAAAGAAATGGTTATTCAATAATAAAAATAAAAATGTTGTATGGCCAGGTACAGTGGTTCATGCCTATAATTCCAACACTTTGGGAGCCTGAGGCAGGAGGAATATTTGAGTCCAGGAGTTTGAGATCAGCCAGGGCAACATAGCAAGACCCTGTCTCTATTTTTTTGCATAAAAATTATTTAGGCTGGGCACAGTGGCTCACGCCTGTAATCCCAGCACTTTGGGAGGCCAAGGTAGGCGGATCACCTGAGGTTGGGAGTTTGAGACCAGCCTGACCAACATGGAGAAATCCCATCCCTTATTAAAAATACAAAATTAGCTGGGAATGGTGGTGCATGCCTGTAATCTCAGCTACTCAGGAGGCTCAGGCAGGAGAATCGCTTGAACCCGGGTAAAGGTTGTGGTAAGCCAAGATCACACCATTGCACTCCAGCCTGGGCAACAAGAGAGAAACTGTCTCAAAAAAAAAAATTATTTAAAAAATTAAATTTAAAAAAGTGTTTTGTTTCTCTACTACCTTTGTGGAGGGAATTTCTGGGTTGGGACAAGATCTTGGTTTTTAAATTTTGTCAATAATTTTTGTGAATGAAGGTAAGATGGCTGGCAGTTTCTGAATAAAGTGGACAACTGAAGGTCTGTGTCCACACACAGTCAGGTAAGAGATCCTGATTTTTTAAAAGTCTCCTTCTCCCTCTCTACTTGTTTGGAATAGTAACTGGATGATACCAAATTCAAGTGTTTACTATTGAATAAACATGGGAAGTACAGGCTCTAAAATCTCATCAAGATCACCATTAGGTTCATGGTAGAAAAATATGGGATGCCAGGAATGTTGCCTGTTGGACTGTCTTGAATGGCTTACATCTCTCTCACACATTTAGAATGGATATACACATCAGATCCTAGTCCTGCAGTGGCCTAGGGATGGCTCCCTTTGATTTGGATAAATTACTGCATTTGCGGAAGTTCTCGGAAGGTCCTTATGTCAAGCAAATGAGTTACTGGTATTTGTGGGATGAATATTATTCTAAGAGGAAACTTAAAAGTGATTTAGATAACCAGAGAGAAAGACTGAAACAAAAAAATAGAACAGGAAATACAAGAATTAAGAGCACTTTCTCTTTCACAGAAACCTCCTCCATTGATTATTCTTGTTCCCTCTGTTCCTGCTGCCTCACTTTATCCCTCCTTGTCTCAGACTGACTCCTGGAAAGGGATGCGTGATGAGCTTTTAGACAAGTGGTTTCCCTCTTTAGCGGGTTCCATGAAAAGAGAAAAAAGGATGCCACTTTTTCAGCTGCAAATGAGTTACCGCCCTGTTTGAGGACGTAGAATTGACTGCCCCCTGGCCTATCCCCAAGTCCACTTCTTGCCTTAGACCAGATTTCACCTCCAGGGACCCCTTCTCATCCACACACCATTTAGCTAGAAAGGTGAAAAAGATAAAATTAAATAATCAAGATCTTGGAATAATTGAGAACTCAGATAAAAGACTATGTCCCTGTATGAAGGCAGCAGGATGGAGAGTTACTTGGAAAAAGACAAACAAAAAGATATTAGGTTCACAAATATACCAGTATGGAAAAACAAACCAAGATGCCATATAATCCTACCTTTTTCCTACTTTAATGCAAAGAAAACCAACCCTTTTTACTCAGATCACCAGCAAATCTGATGCCACTGAGAAGCCCCCCAGGTCCCTTGGATGCAAAGGAAACATTTAGCACCTATGTGCTCTTCTCTCCTGCCGATATCATCCATCTAAAGGATTTTTCCTGTACCCCGGGAAGATACACAAAAGTTTGCAGAAATGCTCCACAGCTTGTTTTTAGTTTACAGCCCTGCATATAGGGATGTGCACTGACTTGACTCTTGTGGGGAATCCTGCAACCAGCCCATTTTGCTTGTTTGAGGACCTGGAGATGATCCACCACCTAAGGTGGCACTGTGACCAGAGGAAATTGATTACCACTCCCTACAACTACAGAACTGAGCATGTTAGAGATCCATCCAGAGCGGCTGCTAGCAGCAGTACTTGAAGCCTTTCCACTAAAGGTAAGTTGGGAGAAGTTGCAATGGTGTACCTGGAATAAGAATGAGTCCTCCATTGATTTCCAGCAGCAGTTTGTGGAGGCTTTCTCAGAATTTACTAGCATGGACCCAGGAGCAGATAAAATCACTTCCTAATCTTGGCAAACTGTCTCTGCTCTCTTGCTGACTAGCCAAGCCCAAATTAAGGAAAAGGTGTTAGGATAGCAAGGACAGACTATTGTTCAAATCCTAGCAGCAGCCACTACTCAGTTTAGGGATAAGACAAAGAACAACAACAGAGATTAAAGACTGCTGTTGGCTGCTCAGTGAGAATTATTTACTAAGGAGGATAATCCCTATACCGCACAAAGTATAAAGATAGCAAAGGAAGAGGAGAAAACTGAATGTTGTTATTGCAAAATACCAGGGCGCTGGAAGGACTATAGAAAGAGACTCGGGAGGATACCAAAACTACAGAGACAGGAGAGTCAGGAAAGCCGAGAAAGATGAAACCCTCAGCTAGGAAATAGTTGGCAAATGGCTCAAAATTGACAGATTGGGGGAATCTCAGAGGTGGAAAGTGGTAAACCATCTATGTCAAGGACTTTTATTGAACCCCATCCATCCTTGGCTTTTCTGGTAGATATTGGTGCTACTTATTCTGCAGTTTCCTCAGAAAATTCCTGCTTTCCATCTGGTAACTGATCAGTACAAGATGTTGGTATTTTGGATCAGCCTCCATTTATTCTTTTTTCTCTTGGATTCCCAGACAGGTGCTCTTACTAAGGTACCTTCATTCTGACTTTCTCCTGTATCTCCTATAAACCTATTGGGGAGAGACCTACTCTGCAAATTAAAGGCTACTATATTTTGTACTCCAGATGGCCTATTGGTGAAGCTCCTTGAACAAAAGAGCACCTGAAATGGTTACTATGTACCTTATAGAAGAAAAGGGACCAGGCATGGTGGCTCACACCTATAATCCCAGCATTTTGAGAGGCTGAGGCAGGAGGATCAGAAGGATCACTTGAGCCCAGAAGTTCAAGACTAGGCGGGGCAACATAGAGAGACCTTGTCTCTATTTAAAAAGAAGGAAAACAAGATAATTATCTTATGTATGTATGTATGTATTATTATTATTATTTTTTTTTTTTTTTGAGACAGAGTCTTGCTCTGTTGCCCAGACTGGAGTGCGGTGGCGTGATCTCAGTTCACTGCAACCTCCGCCTCCCGGGTTCAAGCGATACTTGTGCCTTAATCTCCTGAGTTGCTGGGACTACAGGTACGTGCCACTATGCCTGGCTAATTTTTGTATTTTTAGTAGTGAGAGGATTTCACCATATTGGCCAGACTGGTCTCAAACTCCTGACCTCAGGTGATCTGCTAGCCTTGGCTTCCTAAAGTGCTAGGATTACAGGCATGAGCCACTGAGCCTGGCCAGCAAGGGAATAACTTAAAAAGGACATTCACCCTGTTATACTACCACACTTCTAGTAAAGAAGGAAGGTAAGTTTCATAGAGATATACAGGTTTGCATGAGATCTTGGAGACATAAATGAACTTATTGTTCCATTAACTCCTGTGGCCCCTAACCCTGTAACTATTCCAACTTTGGTACTGTCATCTACAAATTTTTTTTCTGTGATTAGTCTATATTTTGCTTTTTCTTCTGTTCCTCTACTGGGCAAGTCTAAATGTTTTTTGCTTTTACTTATGAAAAGGCCCAATATCTGTGGCAAATAATTCCTACAAATAATGCCCCCCTACTATTTTCTCTAGTTATTTTTAGGAAAACTTAGAGAAATTTGTTCCACCAGAGGAATCTACAATTAATCAATGTGTAGATGATTGACTGGTAGCCTCAGAAACTAAGCAGCAACACAAAATAGATTAAAGCATCTACTGTCAGCTGAAGACTGTAAAGTGTTACGGTCTAGGAGTCAATCAACTTTGCATATCAAGCAACTTTCTATAGAAAAACAATTGAGACAATTTTAGGGATTAGTAGGGCATTGAAAATGATGAATCCCAACTTCTGCTGAGTGTGCAAAACCTTCCATGAGCAATTGCGTGATAACTCTCCCTGGTCTTTAGAATCTGAGGAGGCTTTTGAACAACTGAAATTAGCTATAACTTTTCCCCTAGTCTTGAGGAATCTCAATTTTGAAAACCTTTCCACTTGTTTTGTTATGAAAATAAAGGTGCTGCTAATGAAATATTAGCTAAAAAGTTGGGATTAAACTATAAGCCAATAGTTTATTTATCAGTTCTAGAAACCACTGCACTGAGAATGCCTGGGTGTCCGCAAGAGGAAGAGGTAGCTAGCATTCTTACTGAAAAAGCTCAAAGTCTTATCTTGGGTCACATGACTTATTTGCATGTCCCACATGCTGTGACAGCAATCTTACAAGTCCATAAAGCCTAGCATTTGTCAGTGTGCCATTGAACTAACTGTGAACAAGCATTATTATGTAGTCCTAACATTGTACTTGGAAAGTGCAGTCTCCTAAACCCTACTACCCTCTTATGAGATTCTGATTAAATAGATGATCATGACTGAACAATGGTAATGGAAGATATTAAGCCCTGGCCTGATTTATTAGACTTCCAGTTTCAAAATGCAGATTTGAGTCATGGTCCTGGGCTAAGAAAGGATGACTGAAGACTTTCTATAGTGTGGTGACTTCTCATGAAATTTTGGAAGCTTATGTTTTGTCTGGAATTAAATCAGCACAAGCAACCGAGTTATCAGCAGTTACTAGAGCTCCAATTCTTAGTTATGAACTAGTAAATTATGTTTTACCTAAAGCTGCCTTTTTACAGATTTTGCATTCAGCCTAAAGGCTTTTCTGTACATAGTGAACTGTAACGTAACTGGATGTGTAAACAGACTATAACCTACTCTTGGGACAAGAAGCCGAGTCTCAGCCCATCACAGCAGCCATACTTCAACCACTCACAGGTGACCAACTATTCAAACCATGTTCAAATAAAGCAAATGCCAAACTGTAACCAGTTTGGCTGCTTCTGCACCTCACTTCCATTTTGTGTACATCACTTTCCTTTTTCTGTCCATAAATCTTCTCCAGCCACACGGCAGCACCAGCGTCTCTCTGAACATGTTCTGGTTCTGGGGACTGCCTGATTCACAAACTGTCCTTTGCTCAATTAAGCTCTGTTCATTTGTCCAAAGGTTTTCTTTTAAAGGTGTCAGAAGTAGCATCTGAAATAGAGCTTCCAGTGACCCCCAGGAGCATCAAGTAACCAAGCAAGGTACCTGCTGGCCCCATTGTGTTCATTGTTTTCTCACAGCAACTGGGAATCATGGGTAAGCTCTCTTGGATTCTATAGCTACATGGATTTGTGTTTTGAGCTACCTGAGCTTGTTAGAGCACATTTTTATCCAAACTGTGTTCTGGAGTTTACAATAAAAACTGACTGGGTCTAGGATCAGATTGGATCTGATAATTAACTGCTTGCATCCAGTTAGTTGTTTGGCTGTCTGACTGTGCAAGACAGGAACTAACAGTACATTGCAATTCTGCAGGGGGTCTAATTTTCGGCTTTCAGAAATTTCAGATTTTTTGTGTCCTATCCCCTTAATTGCTGTTGTTGTTGTTGTTGTTGTTTATCTTGCACTGTTAGGTAGGAGAAAATTCATTGGCTAAGTTGATCAAGGGATCTAAATGGTCAAGGTAAAAATGGGATTCTTAATTTCTGAAGAACTGAATACTCCCCCTTCTGGCTATGCCTACATTTACATGTATAAGTATTAGGCCCTAGAAACAGCAAATGCTTACAAAAATGGTGAAATGTTACTAAAGATATTTTAAAATTACAGTGGAATGTTCCAAATGAAAAACATTGTGCTTTAAAAAGTACATTTAAAAATGAAAGCTCCCAAATTAGGCTAACCCAGGGATGCCTATTTATGTGCAGAAGCTTCTAAAAAGGTTTCAATATTTTTATTACCTCTTTTAAAAGACTCTTTATAAAAGGCAAATAAAAACCTTAGGCAACTAATTGATAAGAAAAATTAAATCTGCTACCATTTTGGCTTAATAACTATTCCACCCCCAAAAGTAAAAAGAAAGCTATCCTGGATAAAGGGTTTATAAAATATAGGGCCTCAGGTAAAGTAGGTTTGCTTCTTTTTCAGAGCTATTCGTGCTGAGTCCAGACATACAGAATGCTTTCTTTGCCCTATTTCTCAATGTACTCCACCCTGAACTTGGTAATTTTTGCGAAGAAACAGTAGCTAAGTTAAAAAAAAAAAAAAAAAAAAAAACCTGCCTATTGAACTAAATCATTCTCAAAAATACACCTTTCTGACATTTAGCTGGCTGCTTTGAAATGCTTTTGTAAATAAAATTTACATCTATAAAGGAAATCTTCATTTGTAAGGGTGTCTGCCTCTGTGCACTTGGAAAAGAGGGAGGACTGAGTCACTAGAAACTCCTATCATTGGTTTAAATTTATAGAACAAATCTTACCTTTGTTTAAGGTGTTTTTCTTCCCATCTTGTCTTAACTAGGCCTTTACCTACATCCTGATTCCTTGGTTTGGGCAAATTATGGTACAATATTTAGGTCAGAAGTCTCAGTTCTCTGATTTTTGAGATAGAAATTTCCTACCTTATTTTACTTAAGAGTCATCCCATTAGAAATGCAAATCTAGGGTTGCCTAGCTAACAATTGCTTAGAACGATGGAACAAATAATTGGAAGATTGATTGTCACAACAGGGAAAACAGAAAAACTGTTTGAGAGCTGGCAAATGAGAATCTTTATGAAAGCTATAAAATTTGCTTCTGTCATGTGTGTCTGTATGTCTATATGTGTTATGTGTATGTAATAATATTTGATTTAGAAAACTAATATTAAAAGTATTGGTAAAATAAAATAGAATTGGCTTCAGAATTGTCAGTTAAATATAATTCAGACATTTTTGCCTGGATCTACTGGTCAGACAGATTTATGTTGTCTCCATGACATGTTTTAACGTTGTGAAATGATATCTTTGACATTTGCCTAATTTGTCTGTTAGCTAAAGCTGTAAGGCACAGATGCTGGGCTACATTGAAGCCTTGTACATGTCTTACTGTGAGCTTGTTTTTTTATTTTGAGCCTCTGGATTCTGGGATCTGGACAGGTTGTTACAATAGGTAGCTAGTAAGATATGAGCAGAGCAGGAGAGCCCTCCCTCCCCCAACCTGGAATGTCAGGTGATTATCAATGATGGTCAGGTGGTTGTTAACTGTCTCTCTAAAACACTAATTGGTTGCAGCCAGTGCCAAGGAAAGGCAGTTCATAGATAGAAAAACCTGAAACTGGTGATCAGCAGCTTCCCGATAAGATCTCAGGAGTTGGGTGTGCATTAAGAGGCAAAATGGCAGAATTTAACTGGTGTATGACTTTCTAGGGACGTTTGATAAGGGAAGAGTGCCTCAGGTGAGCATGCATACATCTCCAGTAAACACACTGCACATGCTCCTCTCCTGAGTGCTAGCAGGCCACTGCTCATGCAGACAGCCAACCCAAAGGAAGAATAACAGAAGAAGGGATGCAAGACCCCAGAAGTATGCCAACATATAAAACCCCAAGTCAAAGGTCGAATCATGCACCTGATCTCTCAAGTCATCTCCTTGGCCCTTTTCCGAATATAGAGGGTCAAGTATTTCCAAATGTATTTTATTTCCTTTTGTTCCTGCTGTAAAGTTTTTTAACAAACTTCACTCCTGCTTTAAAACTTGCCTCTCTCTCCTTCTGCCTTATGCCCTTGAGTCAAATTCTTTCTTCTGAGGAGGCAAGAATTGAGGCTGATGCAGACCCACATGGATTCACTGCTGGTAACAAGGTGACCATGGTGAGGCCTGGGAATATGTCCTCAGTGCCTGGACCACTCTCTGCAAAGCAAAGCCAACCTTCATTGGCACATTCTCCCTGAACCAGTGTTGTCAGCTGGCCATGCCAGGTTTGATCCTCCAGGTATCATCTTCACAGTTGTCCTCTGTCCTGACCTCTATACCTGGTATGTAAATTCAAGACCCAGATGAGCCCTTCACTACAGAACTGCCTTGGGTGCCATACAGGTATTTAGGGCCCAGGATGATTAGGGAAGATATTAGGGAGGGTACCTATGTCATAGTTTGAAAATTCTTTTCAGTAATTTAAAATCTTTAATCTGTTAAATTAACCAATAGATAGTCATAACATGTTTGAGTTATTTCTAAGTAAGTTAAAATATTGAAACATTAATTATTTAACCTAAGTTTAAGTTTATATATCTTGACATCTTACTTTTACATAGTATAGAGAAGCTAAATATAATTAGATCTGTTAATAAACAAGAAAAACTGAAGAAACATCTTTCTTAAAACATTAGGAAATGATTTTCATCTACAAATACTGATATAAAACAGTTTAAAATTACTGCCTAGGTTTTTGCTAGAAATTAGGGTTATTAAGAGTTAAAATTAAGGTTAATATATGTAAATAAAACTACCAGATATAAAAGAAACAATTTTATATACAGAATGTATTTTTTTAAAAATGGAAGATATATTTTTGGTGAGGAAAGTTGTAAAGGCATGAAGATGTGTGTATGTTGAAAAAAATAATTTTGTCTAGTTTAGAAGCTATTTCAAGTTTATTTCAAATTGAAAGAATAAAATATATAGATAAAATTACATGGGTATAAAAATTTGGGGAAAGAAAAATAGAAAAATTTTGTGAGAGGCTAAAAAAGTTTTATGAAAATCTTACCTTGTGTGTTCAAAAGCTGCCCGAGATTGGATGAATTTGTTTGTAAGGTTTTAGTCAAATGAACTTTCGTGTTGATAATACACTAATACAATAGTAAAATTTGGTTTCTCTTAAAGAAGAATTTTATGTAGTATGAATCAGAGTCAGTAAAATATTTTTGTTCACCTTTTGAGGAAACTGCAAAAAAGAAAAGGGGAAGAGAAGAGAGAAAGATTCTGTCTTAGGCTGTCTTTATTAGGCCTTTGCATTATTTGGAAAACTGAGCCTCTTCACTATCAAAGAGTAAAGGTTTTTGCTTTCAGAATCTTTTAATTATCACTTTGACTAAATGAATGACTATTATTTTACGGTGACATGTGATACTACTTTGATTAAGTGTTTTAAATTTTTGGTGTATTTGACAGGCTTTCCAAATTCAAATTTCAGATTCAAAATTAAGTCACTTTGGCTTCACACTAACTTTGGGATGTTACAATGTGTCCCTGCAGCATCCAAAATGGGGATAATGAATAGGCTTATCTGATATGTTAAATTACATGAGAGACATTGTCAAACAAGAAACTATGTTTAACCTTCTTCAAGTTATATTTTTATGGATATGTTTTTAATATATGTTTCAAAATTATAAGAGATTCCTAAAATTCTGATATGCCTTGTTATGTTATTGGTTATAATTATGGTTATTATGCAACAGAAATAACCAAATTTATTTGTCAATTTTGTCTTTAACCATGACTATTTTAAGTTGTTTCCACAGTTAACTGCTTAATTCTGATGCGTTTTCTTTCTTCTTTCTTCCTTTTTTTTTTTTTTTTTTTTTCCAGAGACGAGATCTCACTAGGTTACCCAGGCTGCTCTTGAACTCCTGGGTTCAAGAGATCCACCCACCTCAGCCTCCCAAAGTCCTGGGATTAGAGGTGTGAGCCACCGTGCCCGGCCCTGATGCATTTTCTGAAAGCTCTTCAGAAGCAAATAAATTGCTAAAGTATTGTGTCTCCTAAAAGGTTCATGAAAAGGATAGAAAGGACCCTGATATCATTTAAACTGGGTAAGAATTCCCAGAATTCTAATGAAGAGACTGACTGGTTTATAAAACTGCTAATCCAAGCAAGACAAGAATTAATTGAATACCAAGGAAATACTTTGCCAGATTTTCATGCTATATAAGCTGGTAATGAAATTGTTAAGATCTGCAGTTTCAGTAAACTCCATGGTCCAAGCCAAATTGCCTCTGATAACTCATCTAATAAACAGTGCTATGCATCTGTATTGGAGAAACAAAACTGGTGTTTAAGAGGATATAAATTAGTTGTTAAATGTGGACTCATGGAGAACCTGGATAACCACATGGTCCCTCCTGCGTCCTTAAAGCCTCCACTATTAAAAGCTCTGCAATTTATATATATGGAAGACAATAGAAACTTCAGGTTTTTGCTACCTGATGTGCCATTTGGACATTTATAGAGGGATTTTATTTCTCTGCCATTTTCAGTGCATGTTTTCTAGATGTTTAGAAGCTTTTTCATGCAAGAAGGCTGATGGTATAACTGTGGCTAAGAGGTTATTAGGAAATGTGTTTCCTCATGGGGCATTCTGGAGAAATCTTCAATGATAGAGGTATTTGTTTCACTGGACAAGTTGTAAAACAGTTAAATAAAGTTTATAGATAAAACAGCATTAGACAAAGCTAACTGAATCGACTGGATTGCCTTGGTCAATGGTATTGCAGATTGATTACAATTAGATCCACTTTCATTGGAAAATATAAGTTGACCCCTTATGAAATAGTCACTGGAAGGTTTGTGCCCCTAATAATAGGGCCTCATGTATCCTCTGCTTCTAAACTCTGAAATGACTATATGCTGCAAATCTTTAATGCATTATGCCAAAGTGCATTTTTTTTTCCAGATAAAGGAAGCTTTTCATGATGGACTAACTGAAGACAATGAAACCCTTTATGGTCTAGAACCTGGAGACTGAGACTTCTAAAAACATCAGAAAAAGACTGCCCTGCCACCTACACTGCAGCAATAGAATCTTTGGTCCATGGAGTCACTCATGCTAAGTGTGACATAACCAAACTGAAACTGTATGGAAGCAGATAGATCCCAAAACAGACTATGGTTGTTTTTTTGTGTTTTTTGTTTTGTTTTGTTTTTTTTCTCTCTTTCTCTCCTGAAAACAGGAGACTCCAGCATGAGAAAGCCCCTTCTGGCCTGGTGTGGCAGCTCACGCCTGTAATCCCAGCACTTTTTGCTTGAGCCCAGGAGTTCCAAACCAGCATAAGCAACAGGGCAAAACCCCATCTCTACAAAAAGTACAAAAATTAGCTGGGCGTGGTTAATCCCAGCTGCTCGGGAAGCTGAGATGGGAGAATCTCTTGAACCCAGGAGGTGGAGGTTGCAGCGAGTCGAGATTGTATCACTGCACTCCAGCCTGGGTGACAGAGTGAAACTCCTTATCAAAAAGAAAGAGAGAGAGAGAGAGAGCCCTTTCTGGTGTAACCCTTACAAAAAAGTAACCTGAAGTCCTTGTTCCCACCTTACAAAATCCACCATTCTGCTATTTCCCAGTGGGATTTGGGTCCAAATAAGAACATTTATGATAGCAACAGAGTGACATAAACAGCCTAAAAAGACGATTTGTTAAATTAAGTTTGACATAAAGCTACCTCCTTACATATTTAAATTTGGTCTAAAAATTTCTTCATACATAGTGAACTGTAATCTAACTGGATGTGTAAACAGACTATAACCTACTCTTGTAACAGACAGCCGAATCTTAGTCAATTATAGCAGCCGAGTTTCAGTCAATCACAGGCAGTCAACTTTTCACACCATGTTCAAATAAGGCAAACACTGAGCTGTAACTAACCTGGCTATTTCTGTACCTCACTTCTGTTTTCTGTTCACTTTCCTTTTTTTGTTTAGAAATCCTCTCTGACCACATGGCAGTGCCAGAGTCGCTCTGTACCTATCGTGGTTCTGAGGGCTGTCTGACTCCTAAATCATCCTTTGGTCAATTAAACTCTGTTAATTAATTAATCAATTTAATTTGCCTAAAGTTTTTATTTTAACGAGACTTAAAGTGTGTGTATATATATATGTGTATGTGTGTGTGTGTGTGTATGTGTATAGTCACACTGATAGTAACTACGTGTTTGGTGTCTGTCATGCAACAGAGCAAAAAATTTTTTAAATAGAGGGAATAGAACTAAAAAAACTTCCTATCCAATTGGTAACTGATTTACTCGGAGTTTTGCAGCTGCCAGCTCAGATATCGATAGTTCATTTTGCTAGCAGAGCTTCAAAGCTGCTGTTAAAACACAGCAATCTCTAAACTTAAAAAGTTTCACTTTTAACACAGTGAGAAACGTTTGTTCATTTTTAAAACGATCCTTTGTAAATGAAAGTAGACAAAAGGATTATAAAAGGGGCTAAATGAAATTTGAGCAACTATGAAAACTACCTAGCAAACTAATTCCTATGCCACAGTACCCATTTGCTTGGTTAGTATTGTTGTGTTATCAACAAAATCACCTGAATAAAAGAGGGAGTTTAAAGACACCAAACTCTTTCTACACCTACCCAAAAGGGAAAAGTATTCAACGGATGAAAAAGAGATGTGCTATTTGTCAGCAGAATTCTTTACAGGCCACTCCCAAGGTAAGCCCAAGAAGTTACCCCCAGCCAGCTTTGCCAGGAACCTGGTGGCATTTGATTTCATAGTTAATACCTACAGACAGTGCTTTTGTCTGCTTACGGTGTGTGTAAGGCCTAGATAGCCTGAGGTCTTTCCCTCTTCCAAAGCTGATGCTCAGGCAGTGATAAAGGCTCTCCTCTTACACAAAATTCTCACTTTTGGGATACCGAAGCATGTTGAATCAGAGAGGTTATTTTACTTTTACTCTTGTCCAGAAATTATGCAAATGTTTACAGGTCTCTAAAAGTTCCAGTCTTCTGCACAAGCAGAGCAAATAAACTCAAAAAAAAAAAAAATCAAACCAAACATTCCTTGGATAAGATTCAGCAATCTACCAGGTTAAATTGACCTTATCAATTAGCCTTATTACAAATTAGAATTTAAAAAATAGAATAACCCGTGCAACAAACATGGAATCTCTTCTTTGGACTTATATTTGGGGAGCCCATGAATGTGAGTCTGAGGCCATATATGTCTGACTTAACTGAATCCTTTCATAATCGTATTCAGTACTTTAAAAGCTTCTCTCTTCTCCCCAGAAACCCTGAGACAAAATCAGAAAGATCTGGAAGACAGAGGAAATCTGCCACCCCTCTGGACTAGGAGACTTCATCTACATAAAAGTGGGCTGTCACCATGGGGAGGGACCCTATAGAGTGCTGCTGATGACCCATAAGGCTATCAGTGCAAAAGACAAACTGCTGAATCCAGGCTTCCTGTATGAAGCTAGCATCACAGGGCAGCTGGACTGTGCTTTCTACAAAGGACCTAAAACTCAAGTTTTCTACTCAACTGAAAAGAAGTATTCTAGAAAATGTATTACTATTCCTATAGTCTGCCTGGCTGTCCTGTTCATGGCAGTGGTTATTCCAATTACTTTGAGAATTATATTTATTAGAAAACAAACAGTATAATTTGTTGCACTTCTTTTTTCTTCTGCACTCCCAGAAATGTTCCCACAACCCCATATCACCAATCACCTTTAAATGATGTTCCCAGGATGAACAGGATCTGGACTTACAAGTCCAACGATTTCATTTTTAGCAGAATGTAAGTGGGGTCATTTTCACTAGTACTGTTCAATAATAATGAAAGTAATAAATATGCATCCAGACACTCAAGCTCTAAATTTGACACCAAGAAAAGTTAACTGGTTTGATTGGAAGGATGATATGGAAAGGCATCTCATGAATAGACAAACAGAAACTGCAAAAGACAGCTTTAATGTCACTAGATTCACACTGGGATGCAAGTTCTCTCCAATTCCAGTACAGATAAGTAAACAAAAGTGAATGCCTGTTATATTTAAAGGTTATTCCTCCAAGGCAAATATTATACTGAATTTTAAAATTCATCATACTGTGATTCTGGTAATTGCATTGTTTGCATTTTACTATAGACTTGCTGAATTTTCAGACAACTGCAAGTTGCCCAGAGAAAGGTACAAATAATTAGGAGATTGCAATATGATTTTTATAGTAACACAGGTAGATGATTGTAAGGGCAAATACAAATTAAAAATAAGAGGCTTAACTCTCCCTGTTGAAAATAAGAGAAAATATCTCACCTCTTTCTTTTCAGAATTTCTTTTTCTATTCTTTTCAAATGTATATAAATTTCAATGGTTAAATAAATTTCTCAACTGAGGAATGTTTCCTCAAGGACCTGGGAGTCATCTTTTTGAAATGCAAACATCACGGAAGATAGTGTCCCTATCTCCCAGTTCCTGTGGGAAGGTAAGAGCCTAACTTGGTGGGCTCCTTGCTCCAATTTGCAAAACTACCTTGTCATAAAGTTATAGGAAGTTTGTTTTTCTCCAAATAAAGCCAACACAGGTGGTCTCCCCAGTTACCAAAATAAAGTTAGGACAAACAAACTCTGTGTGACAAAAGGTGTTGTCAAGTCCTCTAACTGGAGGACTAGTGATTGTTAATCTTGAGAACATGTATGTACTGGGGTGTATTATACAGCTTGGCTGTATAAGGGGATGAGATTCCTTTCTGTGAAGGATAAACTTAAAAGAAAACTGATAACAATACGGTGGTTTGTTTCTCTACTACCTTTGTGGAGAAGATTTCTGGTTAATTATATTTCCCCCACATTCCCCCAAAGCATCAGCAAGTATGCCTTCTATTGTGTTCTATGGTATTACTGTTTTATTCCTGTTTAAAAAAAAAAAAAAAAGAAGGTGGGAAATCTGCTCCAAACAGCCCTATGTTGGTGTAGCCAGCAGTGATTAATCAAACCTATCTGCTTTAATAGACCACCCCCAACTCCCAGCCCCCAGCCCCACCCACTAAGGACATCAGTCAACAGATGTCATCAGTCAACAGAAGAGCACTGCATGGTTGTTTTCTTTCTCTCTCTCTGCGTATTCAGATACTGCTTAGTTCACCAGAAGAGCCTTGTCCAGCTCCTTCTGCCAAACTTAGGTGTAAGGCACTTTATCTTTCTGTGGCAGGACCAAGCCCCCGTAGTTCCTATAGTCCAAAGGATTGATGAAAGACTTTCTGTGCCTCCTCTGAGAGCTACTGCAGCCCCAGTTTCATTTGTGTTATTAACTTTCTGCAAAGCTGACTTTCCACAGAAATATAATGACTCCTCCTGAAATGACACTGTTTCTGTGTATCTTCTTTCTTCCCTTATTTAGGAATTTTTTTTCAAAGGATCAGGCTGAGGTCCCTTGGAGGAAAGGGTCTTATCCATTTAGTCATCCTCTCCTGGTACATCTTTGCCCCACCCCTCCCACTTTGTTTAAAGACACTTGCTGTCTCTGCTTGATTTTTTAAGTCCTCATAAAATGGGCAAGGCTTACCTTTCTAGCCTGGTTCTACTGCCCCTTCCTCTGACATTTAATCATCTAGTACTCAGCACTGGCAGATAGTGGGCACCCAAATATTTGTTGAAAAAATAAAAGAGATTTCAACCTCTAGAACATCCTGGAATATCCTTTGGTAAGCCTGCCTACAACCTAAGCACTCTTCCAGGAATGTTCTTTCACCATGGAAACCTCCCAAGATTTCACAGTGAAATGGGAGAGTTCCCTGACCCACCCTGCAGGACGTATGACAGGGGTGTGGCTCGTCTGTTTGGCTGCCATGCATGCTCAAACCCCTTACAGGATGAGGAGCACGTGGATGGTCTGGTGCAGGAGCTGGGGCAAGCACTTTTGGGCTCCGGCCCCATGGTAGCATCTAGGGGTGGGTGCCTGCAACTCGCAAAGCCCAAGTGGGTGCATGTTACACTGTGCTTTTTTAGCTCTGTCATCTACAGACAGCTTAAGTGTTAACAAGCTCAGAGCCCTCTTCATACCCAGGTTCTCATCTGGCATCCGGGAAGAATCAAGTCACACATGGACTTGAAGGGTGGTGAATGCAGGGGTTTTATTGAGTGGTGGAGGTGGCTCTCAGTGGAATGGATGGGAGCTGGGAAGGGGATTGAGTGGGAAGATGATCTTCCCCTGGAGTTTGGCCATCCAGCGGCCAATCTCCCCTCCAACCACTGCAGCCGAACTCCTCTCGATGTTCAGATGCAACTTCTCTTCTCTCCTTCTCTGCCATGCTGTTCTGTCACTATTCTGCTCTTCTGTTCCTCTGCTGATGGAACCTGGGGTTTGGGGTTTATATGGGTACAGGATAGGGGGTGTGGTGGGCCAAAAGACAACTTTTTGGTGTAAAAACAGGAATGCCTATTCCCATTTAGGGCCACGGGTTTTCAGGCTTGAGGGTCAGGCCTTTGCCAGGGAACTGCCCTCTTCTACCCAGTATTTCCTTGTCTCCTGTCCATATCAATAGCACACTCTCCCTATCCCCACCCCCACACCACCACTATGGAAATCAGTCTCTGCCACATACAGCCACAGCACTCTGACGTGTGCCATGCTAAAGGTATCACTAGTCTGCCTGGATCAGTGATTTATATATGTGCACGTGTCCTCCCACACTGGAGCCCTTGTGGGGCTCCACCTGCAGCTGATTAGTCTTTAAATCTCTGTATGCCTGTGCTTAGCAGAAGAGAGGTAAATGTTTGAATCGAAGTCTTGTTCTCTTCTCTTTGGGCAAGAGAAAGAAATATATCTAGCCCTCCCCACCTCCCCCAACACCCTTCTCTCTCTTCTGACCATACAGCAGCCAGCCTGTGCAGGAGCTGCCCTTCAGAGGGGGGGAAAATGAGAGATTATTACAGTGTCACAGCACTGAGGCACATAAATATTTACAGGCTGGGTTTATTTATAGACTAGAGGAGTGTGACAGTTCTGCTTCAGTCCCTTCACTTTAGCCACTTGGTGTAAGGCAACCAAAGCAGCCTTACCCACTTTCAGCTCCCAAGAGGACCAGGGAGGTTCTCCACAAGCCCCCATATGCGGCGCTGATCATTCTGGGCCCCTAGGTCTTGGGCACCTGGGATGCTCGTGAGGCTGCTTCGTATTCACCATTGTCTGATTCACCTGGAGGGAGGAGGCTGGGTATGTGTTACCCCACCTAGCCAATCACCAAGTCCTGTTCATGACCACATTTTAAATCTATTGCATCAGTAAGAATGGACTGTTCTGCCCACAAGTCCTTGGATGTAACTGATTACAGGCAGGGCTTTGCAGCTTCAAGAACAGATAGCTACTTTGCAGAAGCCTTTAAAAAGCATTTGGTCTCATTCAGGCAAGTGAATATTACTGAGTGCCTTCTTTTCCTCCCTTTCATTCATTCTGAAACCCAAGAGGAAGTGGGCAATAAAGGACAGATGGGCCCCCAGGGGAACCTCTAGGGTCTCATACCCTAAACTTCGCACAGACAACAAGGCCTTGCATTTGCATAGTAATTGTTTATTGAGCTTTCCTATATGCCAAGCACTGTGCTGAATACTTCACATGCATAATTTCATTTAGCTCTCTCTAAAAAAAAAGACTCCACCAATAAAGTGTGTGTGTTCGATGTGTGAGGCCTCATTGAGTTGCACAATGTGCAATTGGATTATGTGCAATTTTCTGTATATATGTTATGCTACAATTTAAAAAGCCCTGTGAAGTACACGCTTTTTAAAAAAAAAAGACACCAAGTGAGTTTGATCCCGGAATCCAAATTCTTTACCACAATGTACTACAAAGTATCTCTAAGAATTTTCCCTAAACACAATGGCTCAGAAGGAATGGCAGCGGCCTCAAGTTACCATCCCCACACCAAGATCTGGTTAAATGAGCTCAAGCCCACTGGACCTGGAAGGTCTCTCACCTACCTGCCTAAGTACCAGGAGGACAGAGACCTTTATGAATTTCTCACCCCCACAAACACAGCTGGACCTTCCAGGTTCTACTTTCAAAAGCCATTCCTAAGCTCCCAGCCCTCACTGGGGATGAATCAGGGGGTGATGATTCACTTTATGAATAGATAATTTTTTTTCTTACACAAAAGAGTTCATTCTCTGTCTTCTTTCAAAAGTGGGCTTCCCTAAGGATACCCTGATACTTCATACATAAGTAGCCACCTATCAGACATCCTGAGGACACAGGGGAGGTGGGAGAAGTGACCTTGCCCTTTACTTGGAAGTCACTGACACTTGAAAACTAAACAAAAAGAAGGCTGAACATCTCTGAAATTTTAATGTAATTCAGTGGGGAAATATTTGTTTCACAATAATTTTATGTGCAAAATAACCCTTAAGGGCAGTTTCTATTGTTCAAGATGAGGGAGCAGGCAGAATGCAGAAGTGTTGGATTAACCATGTTGGTGGATTGGCAGCTCCTGCCTCAGGGCCTTTGCACTGGCTACTCCTTCTACCTAGAAACTCTTCCATCAGATAGTGCTGTGGGTGATCCCTTGCATCCTTCAGGTTTCTGCTCACACTTCACCTTCTTAAAGAGGCCTTCTAGGGCCATCCTATGTGAAATCTCCCCATCCTCCCTCTCTCTCCTTTACCTTGCTTCCTCTCCCTCCATTGTTAGTGTCCCCATCTAGTCTGTGCATACACACATGATTTCTTGGCGATATGTTTTCTCCTGACATTGGAATATAAGCTTCAGAAGAGCAAACCCTGTGTCTCTTTTGCTCCCTACTCTACTCTCAGTACCCAGAACAGCATCAGGTCTACAGTAACTGTTCCATAAAATGTGAAATAAATAGTTGATTCCAAAGTAGGTTTCTTCTTTTGGGAATTCTGTGTGTCCTGTTCTCACAGTCACCTGAATGATTAAATTACATTTCAGTCTGTCCCTACTTGTATTGCCAGTATTCTCCTCTTTGTGTTATATCCTCTTTGGGAAATGAAAGTTGCTGGTAGTTTCATGAGAGATGAGAAGGCATGAATTTTAGTCTGGAAGGGACCAGAACTGATAAACCCCACCCCCGCAGCCATATTCCCCACCAAACTTCACACTTTCAGTGAAGTGCTCCCAAAGGGGAGACACTGTATTTATTCTTTTCCTTTGTTTCACTTTCTTCCCCAGCACCTACTGTTGTACTTGGTACGTTGCAGGTACTCAGCACAATTTTGTGAATGAGGATGTATGTCTTCTTGAAATGGGATAGTTCCCTTGACCCCGTTGCAGGACTTGCAAAGATGTTCACCTGTTTACTCAGCCTGCAGCTCTCAACCCATCTTGGGACAGGGAACACACAGGTGAGTGGGTGCAGGGGCCAGGACGAGTGCTTCTGGCTGCTGGCAGGAGTAGAACTCTATGTGGCCCCATGGCAGCATCTGGTACCCCTGTGATCCCTGGAGTCTCAGAGGGAGTGTGTTACAGTGTGATCTTTTAGCTTTGCCATCCATGGACAGCTTAAGTGTTTAACAGTTCAGTGGAGGGTCAGGGTAACAGCCTTTTGCACCTACCGTCTTGGTACCTGAGTTCTTGTCCCACATCCAGGAAGAATCAGGTTATGTGAACAAATTGAAGGGTGGTAAATGTGGAAGATTTTATTGAGCAGTGGAAGTGGTGCTCAGTGGTATGGGGAGCTGGAAAGGGGATGGAGTGGGAAGGTGGTCTTCCCCTGGAGTTTAGCTGTCCTCAGCCGAACTCTTCTCTGAAGTCCTGCCATCAAGGCTTCCCTCTGAAGTCAAGCTGTTTCTCTCCAACACCTGGCTGCTGCTTCTTTTTTCTCCTTCTCTGTCGCTCTGCTTCTGGGGCCTGGGGTTATTATGGGTACAGGATGTGGGGAGGGGAGAGCCAGGGTGGTTTTGGAAAAGGCAACATTCAGGTGAGAAAACAGGAATGCATGTTCTCACTTTGGGCTGCAGGTTCAGGCTTAAGAGTGTGTCCCTTGCCGGGACCACCCTCTTCTACCCAGTATTTCCCTGCCTCTTGTCTGTATCACTCTCAATTTCACACACCAAAAAGTATATTCCTCAATGCCCGACTGCTGGACACTGGATCCACACAACTCGCTGTCCTCTGAGGATGTTGCTGGCTCCTTCCTCCCTGCAGCTCCAATGTCACATCCTCAAGAAGGTTCTCTTACCACCCTACCAAAAGGAACTGCTTGCCCCCAACACACATACATACATGCACACTTTTTTCCTGGTTGCTTTTCTCAAATCACCTTTCACTAACTGAAAGTATCAGTTAAGATCATCAAGTTCAGTTAGTCCATTTCACAGATGAAACCTGGGCAGGTTAATGTGCATTTACCCCCAGATAACAGCTAGTTACTGGAAGAGCAGAAGCATGGCGAAAATCTGCCTGCTAGGAGGATCTCCTTCCTTAGCACCCTGAGACACCTCATTGGCCCTGTGTGGCTTCCTGGAAGGTGAGCTGTGAAGCAGCCCACTCCTGGTCAGCCATTCCTGGTGGAGCCAAGGCAGGGTGAGGCCCACAGCTTGCTCCCTCCCAGCCCTCCATCCAGGCTGGGGAGAGGGCCTGGGCCCAGCCCCCTCACAATCCCTCAGGGATCCTTTTGGCTGCAGCTTCTCCTGCACACTAGCATTTTTAAATTTTTGGCTGCTGGGGGTAGGATTTCTGAGTTCCAGTTTGAAGAGGGAGAATCTGACTGACCTGGCTAAGAACGAACCTCTCTGTCCATGTTAGGGGCACCAATCAATCAAACTGTGATTTGGTTACCCTTGAGTAAACTGTCCACTCTAGCCTCACTCATCTGCCACTGGGGGTGAGGGTGAGGGTGGAGACAGGCAGAGTCAGGGGTGCGTGACTACCCAGCTGCCCTTCAGCAGGGACTGGCTTTGTCTTCCTTTTTTCCGGTCGTTTAGAAACTGCAGAGGAAGAATTCCAGCTCAGATCTGTCCACTCCCACAGGGTCCCAGACTCACGCACTTTCTACCACACCTTCTCCACTCTCATGTCTCCACCCCTGCCTCCTAGAGATCAGGGAAAGGGCCTCTGAGCACTGGCCCAAGATCTCTCAGGCAGGGCCCGTTTTAGAGAAAAGAGGTCATTTAAACACATAGCCAAACACAAATAACTCCTGGCGCAGATGATTAGTATTCACTTAGCTTTGCCTAGACTTATAACTCCCAGGGTATCAAGGAGCAGGACAATTTACAAGCTTTGGATTCAAACCCATCATTAAGACCATTATTAATGATGAATTTGGATTCAAAACCATTAAGTCAAGAAAGGGATGACCAGGTAGTAGATATCCTATTACCTTGATTTGATTATATGAATGTATAAAATTATCACATGTACCCCCAGAATATGTACATCTAATATGTATCAATACAAAAGAAGGCATGACCACCTTAGAGACCCATATATGTCTTCTGAGTCTGGATTGGGAGCAGAGACATCTGTTTCTGCACACCTGGAGCTGCTCTCCTTTCTCTGACCCACTAAGGAAATGTAGCAGAGCAGTAGTGATAAAAGTGATCTTATTATGCACACTAGGCTGAGTAGGCTGTAAGTTCCTTTAAAGCAAATATGCGTATGTCTGAAATATATTGTGTTTTGTTTTGTTTTGTTGAGACAGGGTCTTGCTCTGTTGCCCAGAGTACAATGGTGCAATCATGGGTCACTGCAGCTTCAACCCCCTGGGCTCAAGGGATCCTGCTGCCTCAGCCACTTGAGTAGTTGGGACTACAGTCACATGCCCCTGTGCCCAGCTAATTTTTTCAGTTTTTTGTAGAGACCAGGTCTTTCCAGGTTGGCTAGGCTGGTCTCAAACTCCTGGGCTCAAGCAATCCTCCCACCTTGGCCTCCCAAAGTGCATTATTACAGGTGTGAGACACCCCATCCTGCTTGTAATATTTCATAATTTTTAAAAAATTATTGCTAATCTAGATATTTAAACTATTTTTACTAACTACCCATTTGTGACACAGCTCACAAACTTGACACCTTGCAACTTGGTTGAGAAATATGCTATAAAGAGTTTCTGTGCCCCAAGGACACACATGATATAGCAGGGTTGCATGAAGGCATTTGAGTCCTAACACTCAAACACTAGGTGCTGGTGAAAAAAAGAGAATAAATACAGTGCCTGCCTGCTCTTGGGGAGCGCTCTGTTGAAGGTGTGAGGTTTAGTGGGAGGTGTCTCCCACCCCCCACTATATGCAATTCAAGTTAAGCAATGCTAAAACCATAATATGACAAATAACAAAAATTTGCTTGCAAGTTAAAAATCAAGTTGCTTCTTGGATGGGCCCTTCTGGCTTTCCTAGATCCATGCTTTGTCTTACTGGTGGGTAAAGTCTAGACCAGTGCTGGTCTAGACTGTAGGCTCCCTGAGGGCAGGACTGGGGATTACAACACCTATGTGCCTTACAGCTTGCCTCATGCACGGCCTGCCTCTAGTGTGTGCTGCCTCCATCTCTGTGGAATATGGAGGAACTAACTGTTCCTGGGTGTCTGGAATGGATGCTTGAGGGACAATGGGCTGAGAAGCCTCAGAAGTCATTTTTTCCTCATCTCTGTAAGTGCTGAAGGAACCCTAAGGAGGTAGGTCGTTCCAGACCTGCTTCCATCTGTAACTCCTGCTCATGGACACATTTGCTGGGCACCTTATCCAGGGATGAGGACAAGGCTGGCTCACCACTGAGCACTGACATAGTTCAGTTTCAGGCAGGACCAGATTTAACACTTTTATCCACCCACCTGCTTTCCTACTATTTGTGGCTTCATATCTTTGTTTCTTGAAGGCTCTGATATTGTGATATAATAAGAAATATATATTTGGTCTTCATCCATGTCCAAGGCACAAGAGTTCCTAAAACCCTTGGAACTTTCTGAGGGATAGGGGTGAGAGGAGTGTCTTTTGTTATTTATAATAAGCCCCTTTCAACCATACCTCAGTTTATGCAAGTGAGGTGACTCTTTGAGGATGGGGCTTGGTTGCAGAAAAACCAAACCTGTGATTGGAGGGTTGATACTTTCAGCCCTGGATACTATTGCTGCCTCCACCCCGCATCTCTGGAGAGGGGTAAAGGACTGAAGATGGACTTAAGCACCAATGACCAATGATTTAATCGACCATGCCTATGTAATGGAACATTGGTTAAAAAAAAAAAAAAAACTAAAGGAAGAGGTTCAATGAACTCCAGAGTTGGTGAATGCTGGGAAGGTGGTGCAACCCAACTCCACGGGTACAGAAGTCCTGTGCTTGGAACCTTCTTGAACCTTGCCCAAATGCCTCTTCTGACTGTTCATCTGTATCCTTTATAATAAACCAGTAACAGTAAGGAAAAGTGTTTCCCTGAGTTCTGTGGGCCCTGATAGCAAATTATCAAACCTGAGCAGAACTCATGGGAACCCATGATTTGTAGCTGAGTTGGTCAGAAGTACTGGAGGCCTGAGACTTGTGACTGTTGTGTGAAGTGGAGATGATGTTGTGGGACTGAGCCCTTAGCCTGTGGGGTCTGTGCTAACTTCAGGTAGTCAGTGTCAGAATTGACTTAAATTGTAGGTCATCTAGTTGGTGGTCACAGAGAATTAGTGAATTCTTGGTGTGGAAAACTTGTGTGTCTTGTGTTTAAAGTGTTGAGTATAGAAAATAGTTTTCCTTTAACGGTCTTCAGATTACGTGAGCCTCCTCCTTAGGGGCAGCCCCCTTAAGCTCTTGTTAACCTACTCTTCAGGTACCAGGAGCCTCAGCTAGGGCTAGTAGGAATAAAAGTGGACATAGAATAATATGACAAATAATGTGGCTTGGCTTACTCAAACCCCATTTCTAATCCACTTCCTACTTGCCGCCTTTCCCACAGGAGTGGTGGGGAAACACCGTTTTAACTAGTGAGACATAGATGGAGCTCTGCCCCTTTGCTTTTCTCATTCAAGCATCACCCTGATTCTTTTGTAATTGAGTCCAAAGCTCATACTACTCACCACACAATAGCCAATAAGTAGAAAGACAAGGTGCTGGGGCAAGGAAAGCAAATTTTATTGGGAAAGTAAAAAAACTGAGAAGATGGTGGACTAGTGTCCTAAAGAACCGTCTTAAGTTAATACAAATTTTAGGCTCTTTTTATGTTAGGGGAAGGGAGAAGAGGAAGGGAATTGAGGTCAAGAGATTACTGATGATCACAGACATCTGGGCAGCAGTGAGGGTTCAAGGAGGTTGTGAAACTTCTTTGTTCTTGGTTAAGTCACAGCGCTCCTCTAAATCTTTAACATGGACAGGGATGGTGGCTCATGCCTGTAATCCTAGCACTTGAGGGAGGTTGAGGCTGGAGAATCTTTTAAGTCTAGGGGTTGAAGACCAGCCAGGGTAACAAAGTGAGACCTAGTATCTAAAAAAATAAAAATAAGAACAAAAACTTCATCAGGCATGGTGATGCATGCCTGTAGTTCCAGCTACTTGGGAGGCTGAGGTAGGAGGATAACTTGAGCCCAGGAGGTCAAGGCTGCAGTGAGCTGTGAGTTTGCCACTGCACTCCAGCCTGGGAGACAGAGTGAGAAAGACCCTGTCTCAAGCTTTAACATAGCACTGTTACTTGTGCACACACCTTCCTTATCTCCTTGAGGGTTAGTTGGGGAAGGGACTATCATCCTTGCTTTAAAGGTAAACTATAAGCTAAATTCTTCCCCTAGTTAACTTGGCCTATGTGCAGAGATAAGCAAAGCAGTTAGCCCAAAACATATCACCCCACCTGGGGGTGGGGAAATAGGAGCAAACTGGAGTTAGTCATGCTAGGCTTCCTTTTCGTGGGTACACTTTCCCTGTTTTTCCTGCTGTGATTAAAAATTTGATGTTTACTGCTTCAGCAGCCATCTTAAAATCATGAGAAAATGATCAAAAGAACCCCAGAGATTTCAGTTCTGACTGCACAGAGCCACTGGATCAGCAGCAGCAGTAATCGCCCACCTCGACTTCTTGTTAAGTTAGAAAAATAAATCTTGATTTGCTTAGATCTTTATAGTATGCTTTGTATTATTTGCTGCCAAAAGCACTATTATGAATACATATAGACCCCTGGGATGCAGGAGGGGAGCACTCCCACAGCCACACTTACCTATAGGGACCTGGGTTCAGATCTGCTGGATAAAGTGCAGGGTCCTGAGTGACTCAGATCTCAACTGCTAAACACGGTTTCTAACCAGAGACCAGGACTCTAAGTCAGGAAACAGGGCAGGATGGTGGGACTTGTGAGTATGCTGAATTTCCTGGATGGCTGTCACTGTGGGGTTTAGGGAATAGGTGGGCAGAGTGCCCATGGTCCTATCACCAGACTACATTGCAATCCAGCTGTGCTGGTGTATTAGTCTGTTCTCACACTGCTATGAAGAACTATCGAGACTGGGTAATTTATGAAGAAAAGAGACTTAATTGACTTACAATTCCTCGGACCTAACAGGAAGCATGACTGGGAAGCCTCAGGAAACTTACAGTCATGGCAAAAGGCAAACAGGAAGCAAGTACGTCTTAGCATGGCAGAGCAGGAAAGAGAGAGAGGAGGGAAATGCCACAACTTTTAAACCATCAGATCGCATGAGAACACACTCACTATCATGAGAACAGCAAGGGGGAAATCCGCCCCCATGATCCAATCACCTGCCACCAGGCCCCTCCCCTGACATATGGGGATTACAATTTGACATGAGATTTGGGTGGGGACACAGAACCAAATCATTTCAGCTGGCCTCATAAGTACTGAAACCAAGAAAACACTGAGGGACCCCCTGGAAGTTGGACATAGAGAGGGTCACGCTCTACCCAGCTGGGTCACTCAGGAGACCAGGGACTCAGATAGCTCTTTTTCTTCTGAGTTGGTTCTTCTGTCTCTGCCCAGCAGTGGCAATCAGTCTTGTCAAGTCCTCCATGGGGAATGATGGTGGCTTGAGGTGAACAAACACTACAGTGTTATAGAAATGGAGGAGACAGAGCTGCTGCTGGCGTAGGTCCTTGTCATCCCCTTTCCTGCCTCCGCTCCTAGTATCATCCCCTCTCCTGCTACACCCTGTGACCACCACCCCTCAGGCAATTCCTCCAGCCTCTGTGTGAAGCAAGGAGTTGAAGGTGGAAACTGGATGAGCTGGGGGTGTGAGAGGTGGAGGGTAAGGTGGGCAGGGACTGTGTCTCACCCAGCTTGGTGTCATCAGCACCTGGAACAGAGTGGGTGGCAAAAGATGTGTGGCTTATGAAGCAACATTGGGACCCTCACAGTCCGGGTTCTGAGCAGCGCCCTGTTTAACAACCAATGTGCCATTTCAAAAAGACTCAAGTTCGTTACTGACTTTTCTGGAACTCCTTGAAGGGAGATATGTAGACCACAGCAACATTCCTAAAACATCTTGAAAGTGCTTCCTGCCCCTGTGTCTCTGCTTCCTCCCTGCAGCTCATAGGTCCCAGCGTGGATCACTTGTGTCCATCCAGCAGGTCCTTCCCCTCCTGCTTTCTGGAAAGCTGTCCTGGACCATGGCCCTCTGCCTGCTCCCGCTACCTCACGTCCATGCTGCCCACCTCCTCTCTGTACCCAGTGCTCCTGTTAGAACCCACTGTGTGTGTTCTGCTGGTTTCTTTGATTGTCTCTCCCCACTCACCCTGGCCACCACTAAGATGTCAGTTCCATGTGGATAGGGACACGCCTTTTATACCCTAGCATTGTGCCTTGGTACATAGTAAATTTGGTACATTTATAAATGAAGAAACTGATGCATGGAGAAGTTAAATAACTTGCCTATGGCTCCCAGCAAGTAAATGGTAGAGCTAGAATCCAAACCCAGACATCTGACTCCAGAGGCAGCTCTCGGCCCATGTGCTGGTCTCACAGCAGCAATTTTGGGATATAGGCATTACCCCCATTTTATGGATGAAGCCACTGAAAAAAAAGTTTGTCAAATAGAAGGTATGCTCCTTGCTTTAGGACTTGCTTTTTATTGAAAGAGACAAGCTGTAAAGACATCCTTACAAATAAAATGTGTAATGTGTCGGAAGGGGAGTGAACCTTACAGAGGGGGTCTGAGGAGTGTGAGGAGGAATCCTAGCACAGGAGCAGGACTTGTTCTACAAGAACATCCCCATTTCTCCATGAAGCCGCCGGATGCACATTCCCTGTGACAGACAGGGCCAGTAGCTGCTCAATGCACCATCACAACTTTAATGTAAATGTAGCTGTATTTGTATGAACGAATACACAATTCAGTGGTGTCACATGATGCTGAGAGGGAAAATGGCCTGACGGGACAGCCTCTCTGCAGCTCTACACCAACACATGCCCTTGTGCCATCTTCTCCTCAGTGGAGGTCCAAGGCCTGTTCTTATTAAAAAATAAAGGCTGTATGCAGCCGGGCGCGGTGGCTCACGCCTGTAATCCCAGCACTTTGGGAGGCCGAGGCGGGCAGATCACGAGGTCAGGAGATCAAGACCATCCTGGCTAACATGGTGAAACCCCGTCTCTACTAAAACTACAAAAAAATTAACCAGGCATGGTGGCAGGCACCTGTAGTCCCAGCTACTCGGGAGGCTGAGGCAGGAGAATGCCATGAACCCAGGAGGTGGATCTTGCAGTGAGCCGAGATTGTGCCACTGCACTCCAGCCTGGGTGACAGAGCAAGACTCCATCTCAAAATAAATAAATAAATAAATATATAAATATATAAATAAAGGCTGTGTGCAAGCCAGGGAGTGGCCTTCATGTCCCAGATCTGCCTCGCTTTGCCCTTTCTAGTTGTGTGATTTTTTTTTTTTTTTTTTTTTTTTTGAGATGGAGTCTTGCTGTGTCACCAGGCTGCAGTGCAGTGGCGTGATGTCAGCTCACTGCAACCTCTGCATCCCGGGTTCAAGTGATTCTCCTGCCTCAGCCTCCTGAGTAGCTGGGACTACAGGGTTGCACCACCACACCCAGCTAATTTTTGTATTTTCAGTAGAGACAGGATTTCACCATGTTGGCCAGGATGGTCTTGATATTCTGACCTCGTGATCTGCCCGCCTCGGCCTCCAAAGTGCTGGGATTATAGGCGTAAGTCACCGCGCCCAGCCTACCTGTGTGATCTTAATTCTCTATGCCTTGGGTCCCTTATCTCTGAAGTGAAGATGGTAATAGCGTTGACCTTATGGGGTTATTGTGAGCATTAAATGAATAAATGTGGGTAAAACAGGTCAGCGCCTGACCCATCTGAAGATCTGGAAAGTACCAGGTGTTAGCTGTGATTGTGCTCTGTGCACAAGCCCTCTGTGGCTTGGAGCATTTGTTATCCTCTCTGAGCCACAGCCACTGCTGTACATGTGTAAACACTATCTACAGAATTTGGAAAATGCAGCCTGGGTGGCTTCCTGGGAAACATAGATTAGGAATGGATGCCCCAGAGAGGTAAGGTTGACAGATGTAGCAAAGAAAACTACAGGGAGCCCAGCTACATTTTAATTTCAGATAAATAGCAGATACTTTCTTTGGTATAGATATTTCCCATTCAGTACAATGTTTGGGACATAAACTTGAAAAATTAATAACTGAAATTGAAATTTAACCAGGTGTCCTATATTTACTCTGGTAACCCTGCTGGGAGGGTTTCTTCAAGGCATTGCCCTCTGACCTGGTAGCCTACAGCCTACCAAAGTGAAGGGGCAGGACAGAAGCCAGGGATTAAAACCACTGGCCCATCCTGGAGCCTCGAAATCATGCCTTCTGTGACTTCAGACTTTGCCAGGGCTCTTCACGGTGTCTGTGCAGCATTGCATGACCCCAACAGGCACTGAGAAGAAACCGTGTTGACTTGACTGATTGAATGAATGAAGGAAGGAATGAACGAGGTTATAGTGGGTCTGAAGCCTGCGGAGTGTGATTGGAGAGACATCAAGAGGCTCCGTTCCTCAACATTTGTTAGCCAGCTTCCCCGAGGTCTGCAGACTTCATGAGAGAGCTATTCCTCAGAGCTAAGGAATTTGTCCACTTGAGCCTCCCTTAAAGTGGAGTAGGCCTGGGAGGGGCTGTGCTCAGTGCCAGCAGCCCTTCCCACATTGGCAGGCTCTGTGAGTTACACAGGGTGTGTGTAGGTGGTGATACTCACGGTTCTGTGGTCAGGTTGCCTGGATTTGAATCCCAGCTCCATTCACTGAAATAGGCATTGATTCTCCCTATATTTTCCCCATCTCCCATTTCAGTCTGGCCAGCCTTGGAAGTCGCTCAAAGGCAGCTGTTCTCCATGCCTTGGTGCAGGACTAAACACATTGAAGAGCTTATGCCAAATGCCATTGAGGGTAATGAGACAGAGAGAGAGAGAGAGAGAGAGAGAGAGAGAGAGAGAGACAGAGACAGAAAGAGAGAGAGATAGAGAGAGAGACAGAGACAGAGACAGAGAGAGAGAGACAGACAGACAGACAGAGACAGAGAGAGACAGAGAGAGAGAGAGAGAGTGAGAAATGTTTCCCCAGAATGGGTTGGGACAGAGTGAGGATCTGGGAACTATCTGGTGAAAGCAAATGGGGGAGAAGCCAGAGCTTAGAGGAGACTTCTGGCTACTTTCTGAAAGTTCCAAGCCCTAGGAGTTGTGTGGGCCTGGAAGGACATCGTGGGCAGGATAATAGGTGTCTCAATACTAGACAGTATAGACAGATCAACAACAACGGTAATTGAGTGCTTCATGCCTGGCACTGTGGTAAACACCTTACAGGAATTCATTCATCCTTAGAGTAGCCACTTCTATTTCACTGTGAGAAGCTGAGGGGCGGTGAGTTTAACTTCGGAACCACCAGGAGGTCTTCTTTGAAGCCTCGGCTTGCATTAGATCTCGCGTGAGAGATTTGTATGGTGACTGAGGGCAAATTTATCTCAAGCTGGAGGGGATGACAAATTTATCTCAAGCTGGAGGGGATGACAAATTTATCTCAAGCTGGAGGGGATGAAGACTCATACTTGTATTTGAGTCAATTTAAAGAAAAAAAAGAAAATAAATGTGATATTTGGTTTGTCACCTGAAATCTGGACTCCCTGTACACCTTCATTATGGAGATTTGTTCGTTGGACTTCACTGTGCTCCAGCCTGACCCACTCAGGCCCCTGGGAGGCAGGAGGATGCGCAGGCATCGTACTGCTCCTCAGGGAGTGGCTGGGAGGGGTTCTGCTCGATTTACTTCTTGGCAGCCATAAGAGCCTCCCTGGGGGAGGAGGGGGCTGGGAGAGAGTGGCAGGGGCTTCACGTGAGAGCGCTAAGTCTGAGCCCTGTGCCCCAAGCTGCCCCATGCCTGCACAGCCTCCCCGGCTCCCCACAAAGGCCCTGAGTCTAGCACAGTATCTCCAAAGGCCACTAGGGGCAGTGTCAGCCTGCACTTCCCAGGGCTAGCCCAATCGTCGGCCTCCGGAGAATCCCCAGGAGGTTCCCAAACGGCAGATTCTGGTACCAGCGCGGTAGGTTCAGTGGGTCTGGGACAGAGCCCTAGGAATCTGTATTTTCACAGGCACCTCCAGTCGATTGTGATGGGCAGTCAGGTTTGGGAAGCACTGATCCAAACGTACCTTCTACCCACTTCCGGCGTCCTCGCTCGCCTCCTCAGGTCCAGCCTCTGACCACAGCTCATCCAGCCGCAGTCGGAACACTCCTCGCTGTGGGTTGTTCAGAATGCCTGATAGTTCTTTCTTCCACTGAGCCAAAGGCTCGCCTCCCGCTGCTGTCCTCTGACCCACATCCTCCCGTAGTGCCGTGCTGTGCCTGCCTTCCCCTGCCAGGCCCAGCGTGGGTCACCTCTCCCCACCTGCTGCCCTCGGTGCGGCTTTCCTCCCGGCGGCACAAGGCTCCTGGACTACCCACCCGGTGCTTTTTCGCTGGACGTGTCTGTTGACGCCTCTGTAAATACACAGCCACGCTGGAGCCTTACCTTCCAAGACATCTGATGGGGAGAAGAGGCACAGAGCCCCCTTTCTCCCTGAGAAGCTGCTGCCTTTCAGGGAGGACCTATGTAGGTGTAAGAGCCGATCATACTACAGGGAAAGTTAAGCGCAGAATAGTCCTCTCCTCACTCTCGCACTAGCCCAATTCCACAACTGTTCTTACTTTTTTTTTTTTTTTTTTTTAAATCGACCTGGCATGGTGGCTCATGCCTGTAAACCCAGCACTTACGGAGGCCAAGGTGGGCGGATCACCTGAGACCAGGAATTGGAGACCAGCCTGGCTAACACAGGGAGTCTCATCTTTATTGTACTAAAAACACAAAAATTAGCTGGGTGCAGTGGTGTTCGCCTGTAATCCCAGCTACTTGGGAGGCTGAGCCATGAGAATCACTTGAACCCAGGAGACAGAGGTTGTAGTGAGCCGAGATGGTACCCATGCACTCCAGCCTGGGAGATAGAGTGAGACTCTGTCTCAAAAAAATTTACCTTGACATATTTATTCAGTCGCTACTGGAGTATGTATACTGTTACATATTCTGCCATTTTCATAAAATACCATTTTGCCACATCTCTGCATAGTCTTCCTGATTCCATCATAATGGCTGCAGAGTACCACATCCTGTGGCCTTGATTCAAGTCTGTGTCTTCCACCAGCATGCGGCAGGCACCCTGACATGCCATTGTTCCTCTCCATGAGCTGTTCCCATCCCCATGGGCCTGGCATGCTTGTCCACCATTTTGTTTTATCTTCTAGCCCTTGCACTAGATATAACCATACTATATCCCTGCCACTTGGGGCATAGATAGGCTAACACTCGTTTTATGGCACTGTCCATGAGGGGCTGAAAAACAAAACGCTATTTTAGCTGTTACCTGTTAGACCACTCTTTGTTAATCACCACCACCATTTACGGAGCTAGGTTACCATGGACCAATCTTAGATTGGGCATTTGATGTAACTTATCCTAGGCAATTCTGAAAGCAACCCTATGAAATATCCACACACTAGTTCACATTACAGATGGGAAAACTGAGGCTCAGAAAAGGTAAGCAAGTTATCCAAGATTACACAGCATTTACAGGACAGAGAGGGATTCAGGCTCAGGTCTGGGGCACTGTTAAGTTTCTGCGTATGCCACTCTCTTACATTCCAGGAAATGTAATCTGACTCACTGTGTATTTGAGCCCCTGCAAAATAAGCCTCAATGTAATGGAGTTGTAGCAAACCTTACTGATTTTGTATTTCTCCAACCCAGGCCTAGTGATAGGCTTTTTCTCTCTTATGTTGGAGGAAAAACAGGCCCTCTCAACCCACTGTGCAGACTGAGCAATTGATGCATGGGCACAGGAGGCCACTAGGCCAGAGAAAGGTGGGGGATTAGAACTCAGGTCACATAGTGTCAGAGAGCAGATGGAAGGCCAAGAGGAGAAAGGGGTCATCGGGGAGATGCCTGTGGTAGGCAAGTGTATCTGCAGTTCAGCTCCTGTGAGGTCCTGGCACCGGGGTCGAACCATCTCCCATCTGTACCTTCCCATTCCACCTTTCAGGAATAGCTTTTGCCCAGGCTCTGCAGCCCAACATTGCCCTCCCTCACTGTGGGCCCAGCTCACATAGCCCTCCTGCCTGGCCTCTCCTGACCATTCCTGCCCCACAGCAATCACGCACTCCTCTGAACTCCTCTGCAATTACAATTTCAATAATTCATTTGGCAATTAATCGTATCTTGCCTTATGACAGCTCTTCTATTCCATGTTGAGCTGTTATTTAGAGGTGCAATTGTTTAACTTCCCTTGAACAGCATATGCTGCCTCGTTAATCTAGTCCAGTGTTTTGTTGTTTTTTTCCTGGCAGTCAATCAAACTGGGGTAACAATTTGAAGCCCACATTGGTGGGGGGTAGGGAGTGGGCAGAGATCCCCATTCAGGAGGCCATGGAGCAGGCAGCCAAGAGCCCTCTGAAAACAGCCTTTTAGAGAGCAAGACAGCCCATCACACTCCTCAGCCTTGTTTTCTCCTGATTCCCCCAGTTATGAAACAGCTCTGGATACAAACAATCTCAGGAATTTTCCATGCATTGGTACAGTCTCCTTGACTGGATTAGATTTCCTGTGGGCAAGGACCATTCATTCTATTTTCAGTGAGGCTGCCTAACATGATGTGGCAAATTCTGAAATGAAGGAGAGAAGCCTGAGATTTGAGCCCCAGCTTTGCCACTTACTGCCTGTCAGCCCAAGTAAGTCATTTTACTTCTCTCAGCCTCAGTTTTCTCATTTCTAAAAAGGGGGAAAAATACCCATCTCATGAAAGTGTTATGAGAATCATGGAACAAGTGCTTATATTCACACTGTGTATGTATTCTAAGCAGCTTGCACATGTCCACTCCTTTAATACTCATATTCACTCGAGGTAGATTCTATTAGTATTTCCATCTTACACAAAAAGATTAACAAGTGAGGAGCAAAATAAGTGGGGGTGTGTTCTTTAGGGGACACAAGGAAGGCCTGCCAAGAACAATGGTGAAGGGCGAGTTTCACACCTGTGGGGTGTCTGGGTGTGGGTTGGGGGACATGGGTGGTAGGAGAAGTAGAAGGAAGCAGGCACTGGGCAGGGTGTGGCCCCTGAATATTCCCAGGAGTTTCCAGACTTTAGGCCTGAGATGCAGAGGGGAGGGTGGGAGTGGGGACAGTTCCAGGCTTCAGTGAATTCCAAGATCAATGTATTTGCCTGAGGTGAACTTGACCTGGGAGGAGAGGAGTAACCCCCAAGGCAGTCACAGATGTCCCTGGAGAGTGAAAACGAGAAAAACGTATCCAGAGGGTTTTATACATCCCCATCCTTTCTAAAGGCGAGGACTTGAAGTTATTTTACTGTAACTCAAGCCTGGGGAGGAATCATAGGTCTTTTATCACAATGAGTATGGGAGTTGCACTAACAAGAAGTCTTCTTATCCCTGTAAAAGATCCCATTGTTTGTAGATGATCTCAGGGAACACAGTCCAGCTGGAGGGCCGCTTCCCCATCCCTGGCTCTAGTCCTCCTCTCAGGATGGGTCGTACCCCCTTCTCCCCTCCCAAATGCAGCAACCTAGCCAGAAAAACAGACAGGGACTGATACAGCACACCAGGTGCTGGCCAGGAGCAGATGGGATCTCAGGAGAGGAAGACAATGGGTTAAAAGGAAGAGGGGAGGGAGAGGGTCTGGGGGAAGCTCTCCCTTGACCAAGGGCATGGCCAAGTATAGGCTCAAGAATTCTGGACCTCTAGCGGGGTGCAATGGCACCTACCTGTAATCCCAGCTACTTGGGATTGCTTGAGGCTGCTAGTCTGAGACCAGCCTGGGTGAGACACTGTCTCAGAAAAAAATAAAAAATACAAAGACCAAAAAGGGCTTGGAAACAACTGGAGAGACTAGGAAAGCTGTTTCTGACCCCTGCATCTTTGGGGTTCAGCATGGTAGCCACTAACCACAAGCAGCTTTACACACCCGAAATGGGATTTTTCCTGAGATGTGCCATAAGTGTAAAATGCACACCAGATTTCAAAAACCTGGTATGAGCCAACAGAATGTAAAATATCTCATTACTAATTTTTTAATATTGATTACACATTGAAGTCATATTTAGGATAATATTGGGTTAAGTAAACATTATTATTAAAATCCCTTTCACCTGTTTTTCAAAACATTCTTCCTGCTACCTAGAAACTAAAATTACAAACAAGCCTCGCATTATATTTTTACTGGACAGGGCTGCTCTGCTCAGCCCTTCTGGTGCCCAGATGGTTATAGGCTGAGGGGAAAGCATTCTGTTTTAGACTCTACCCCATCCCCCACCCTTCTGAGTGGGGTCACAGGAACCCCAGGACCCCTAGAGCATGACCTTGACCTACAGGGAGAGAACAGTGGGAGAGAAACAGGGAATAAGTGAGGCAAATGAGGCCAAGAAGGATGATTCTGGTTCTTGAGTCTACCTGATTGGTTAGTTGCAGAATCCAAAGCACTATTCTAGAAACTATGGGGCTAAAGGGAAGAGGGAAAAGCGGCCACTCATCTTCTGAGGGCTCACAGCCTAGTGAAAGTGGGTGAAACGTGGCATCTTAAATGAGCATCTGTAGGAAGTGATCAAAAGCACTGCCACACAGCCTGGGAGTCCTCAGTGATGAAGTAGCCTCTCAACCTGAAGGCAGGGTCTGGAGACAGCCAGGTTGCTGGAAGCAGAGGGAAAGAAGAGAAGGGGGACTCAACATTTGTTCAGAGCCCCTTTTATTCATTTCAGCCTCAGAAGATAATCATGCTTGGTACTACTGCCCCCAATTGTGGATGAGGAAAACTGAGGCTTAGCCAGTCAAAGTAACTTGTCCAGGGTCAAGAGCCACTACCTCCCAGAAGGTGAGCTATTTGCGGGGCTCTGCTACTTGCTAACTGTGTGGCTTTAGGAAACGAACGGAACTTTTCTGAGCCTGTCTCCACCTCTCAACAGGCTATTGTGAAGACTAGATGAGATGATAATTGGGAAATGCTTCATAAATGGGAACTGTAATGCCTTCATATCTAGCTCACAGGAGATGTTCAATGTGCTGACTGTTCCCAAATGTAGATCTCTAGCCTGGCCATTTTCACTTAGATGTTTAGCAGGCATCTTCTTAATGCACCCAGAATTAAACTCCTGATATTCCCCTCCAAATCTGCTCCACATTCTAAGTTGCCAAATCCTGAGAAATATGTTTGAGTCTTCTCTTTTAGTGCACCTCTGTATCTAAGCCACCAACAAATCTTACTGGCTCCTACTTTCAAAATATATCCAGAATCCAAGGGCCACTACCACAGCGGTCTGAGCCACCACCCACTCTCCCCTGGCCCTCTGGGCAAGCCTCCCAATTCATCTTCCTGCTCCCACCCTTGTCCCCATATAACACTCCACTCAGCAGCCAGAGTAACCTTTCTAAACATACGTCAGATCGCAAGCCTCCTTAAACAATCCAGTGACCCCCCCCCCCCCCCCGCACTCAGAGTAACAGCCAAAGTCATTGTGTCAGCCCACAGGCCTGCAGAATCTGGCTTCTCCCCTCCTCCCCTCCCTTCCCTCCTGCCACTGTGCTGTCCTCACTCAGCTTCAGGCCACACCCTTGCTGCTCCTCACTATGGCGGCTCCCACCTGCCTCAGGGCCTTTGCACTTACTGTTCATGCTTCCTGGGCTGCTCTGCCCCCAGATGCCTGCATGGCTTGGCTTGAGCTTTCACCTCCTTTACCCTCACCCCCTGCCCACCCCAGGACTCCCTATCCTCTGTCTGCTTTATTTTCCTTCAGAACACTTAAAACTGCCAATGTATTATGTAACTTATTTGTTTTCCCCCCTCTGCAATTCCTCTACTCCCCCATAATATTTAAGAATTTTGTGTGTGTCTCTGATTTTTAGAATAATGTCTAGAATACAGTAGGTTTTTTGAAAATGCTTGGTGAATAAATGAATTAGTGTGGAATGACTGACTGAGCCATTCCACCTCCACCACCACTTCAGACTTGCTAGGGGGGTAAAAGAAGACACTGCAGTCCCAGGAAGAGGGTGGGCTACAGTGGGAACTCAGCACTTTGTTGCTTAAACCCTGAGGCCTTTTCATCTCATTCTCTATCATGAAAACACATCTCTCCCCTTCCAGCACAGTCTGTTCAAAATCAGTAAAATAGAGCCTGTCTCTTGCTCTCTGTAAAAGCCTCATTGCTTTGCCATGTCTCCCTTGAGGCAGGACAGGTCTGCACCCTTGGTTGAGGCTGGAAATTCAGCAGACCAGGGATGTTTTCCTGTTTCAGTTGGAGCAGGGAGCAGAGGTGTCTGCCCTTGGGCAGGGGCCATCGGAGCTGCTGTGTCTGAATGGGAGGGCTCTGGAGAAGATGGCTCGGGAAAGGCAGCAGAGGCGGCTGCTCACAGTCCTCACAGGACAGCTCAGGAAGAGAGGGGCCGGCAGGTGGGACAGAGGGACGCCGAGGTATCTCCCTCAGAGAGGTAAGGCAGCAATAAATTGGGACCATCTGTGTCATTAGTAGACATTCTAAGTAGAGCTAGGCTCCCAGAACATAAAAACAAACAGCCCTTTAAAGGGAGTGGGGGAAAGAGAGAGAGAGAAAAAAGCAAACCACAAACACAACAGCCAGCGATCTGCTCTCACACACACACCCGTTATCTAATCATAAAAACATATTCCAAACAGGTTCCAGAGCTGTCCTTGGGAGGGGTATTTGAAATATATACATATCCCTGATACATCCCTGAAATGTTAACTGTCAGCTCTCTCAGGAAATGGCTCTGCCTAAACAGACTTTCCTGGACTTTCATTTCATGAATGTTGAAAACAGAATTTTTATGAGACAAAGCCAAACAGAACCAGTGACAATTGTTCTTGAAATCACATTCCTGGTCTCTTCCCCAGTATCTTCCCTTCCCAACACCATCATTCCCACACCAGCCACGCCTCCTTCACTCCCCAGAGACCACTCATGTCTCTTCTGGAGGCTCAGACGTTGTTATTACGTGATGCCAGGCATATAAGGAGAGGCAAGTGTATGTGGGGACAGTCCCAACCTTGGGGATAGCAGCACAAGGTAGATATTAGAGCCCAAAGAGCTGTGATTGTGAAGCCCTAGTGCCTCCAGAGCTGGTGAGCTTGTCACTCAACCTTCCTGACCTCAGTCTTGTCATCTGCATGATGGGACTAATGGCGATCCCTGCCCATGTTTGTGGTGAGGATTTGGGGAGATAATGGATGCAAATAGGTAGCGTGTCATTAGGTCCTTGAGGAGGGCTTTGAGGACCTTTTCTGACTGAGCTTGGAGGCAACCTCAGAAGGCTTCCCTGCCAGCTTCTTGTACCTGAGCCACACTGCCTTAGGATCACCGCTATTCTTGTCTTTAAAATGTTTTATTTCTCCCAACTTCTTGACAAAAAAAAGAGAAGTGGGCTTGAAGACAGGTAAGAAAGAAGAGAGAAGGGAATGCAATGAAGGAGTTTGGTGCAGTTGACAGGGAAGAAAGGGACAGAAAACAGACATGTGTTAAGAGGTTTCTCTGTGTGAGGCACTGAGTGAGACACTTTATGAAATTTCACCCAACTCTCCCAACCTCCCTGCAGGAGGTGGGTACTCTTAGCCTATATTATAGAAGGGAAGCCAAGGCTCAGAGTTGAAAGAATTCGCCTAGAATTATGGAGCTGGGATTGAATCCAGATCTATCTCCTCTTGGCCCTGCTCTTGTATCTGCACTGGAAGGTACAAGACTGGAAGGTACAAGGACTGGAAGGTCAACATATTTGGGCTCTAGTCCCTCCTTTTTCACTGATTTGCTGTGTAACCTTAGGCTAAATTGTCTTTTGTCTCTGGGCTTTTGTCCTCTCACCTGTAAAATGAGCAGTATGGACCAGAGGATCCCAGGAATAAGGCTTAATCATGGGGTAGATTGTGTTATTGTCAAGATATTTGAAGAAAAATTATACCTCCTGTCCTACTGACAGCAGGTTTGCCTGTGTGACTTGCTTTAGCTCATACTATGTGAACGAAAGTGACATGGACTTGGCTCAAGCGGAAGCTTGAGGATCCATCACATGGCTCTGCCGTTGGTTCTTCCTCCATCAGATGGGACTTCTCAGTTCTGGGATGAGGAGGATGTGGAACAGGCTTTGCCAACCTGCCATGCACATGAATATGAGCAAGAATAGCTCTTGGCTATTGTAAGCCACTATAGATTTGGGGTCATTTGTTACCATTGCTGAACTTAGCTTAAATTGACTGAAACAATGATTATGTAAGAAAAGGGGAAGAAGGAAACGGGGGATTATGCCCCAAGGAATGAGCTACCTGGGAAGAAAATGGCTCATTGAACTACCTGAATACCTAAAGCCCTATCAATCTTCCAGAACATGGTGCCCAATGAAGGCAGGCAGATTGAGAGCACAGAGGGAGTGGGGGGAACCCAGAGGGTGGTGGTGGTGGTGAGGCACACTAACATCTCAGGATAAAGGAGTACTTTGGCAAGAAGTTTGGGAGTCAGCAGATCACGCATGAGAAGAGTATGGAGAGAAATACGGGATATAAGTACTCACAAAGATTTTGCAAGATGTTTCTTTTGTTTCTAACAGAAAACAACGTTTGTAGGGTAGAAGAGACTCTGAAAGCTACTTAGGACAGCCCTCTTCATTGACAGGTGAGAGAATTGAGGCTTTGAGAAGCTGGACACCTTACTGAAGGTGGTACTGCAAGTTAGCATCAGGGTTGGGACTTGGGCCCAGGCTTAAGGAAGGCTAGTTTTAGTTGCACCTTTCTGTTTCCCTTTAGTGATAACAGTAAAACCTTTCCAGAAGAAAGTGCAAGTTGTTTGATTTGATGAATAGCAAGCAAGGTGGGCAATGGGGCCTTCTAGGGAAGGAAAGCAGGTGAAGTTCCTCGAGTCACGGGAAGACAGGCAAGGGAGACAGGCACCCGGTCACGGTGGACAAGTGAGCCTTAGGGTTTGGCCAGAGGCATGGGCTTCCTGGTAAGAGAAGGGAGGCTACCAATACATAGCAATTCAGCTTCTGTTGAGGGCCTCACGTGCACAGGCTTTGTGTTTCCCACTTGCCATATTTTATCTCACGCCAGTCCTGTGACACAAGCATTTGAAGTCCCATTTAACATACGATCAACAGAGGATCGGGAAAGTTAAACAATTTGCCAAGATCTCACAGTTGCTCAGTGGCAGAGCTGGGATTTGAACCCATGTCAGTGTGACTCCAAAGTTCCTGCTAAGGGAAGGAAACAGAGAGCAGGTGGAAGCAGAGGAAACAGTTGTTTAGGGCCAGGCCTCCTAGGCCCCAGTAGCCCTGACTCCGTGTGGTTGCCAGAGCTTTCTGCCAGCAGTTTCCCAGGCGAGGGCCCCTGGAGCTCACAAGCCCATGACCAGGCCTGCTTGGGGACCCTTTGTCACTTTAGCTTGCATTGCCAACTCTCCCCAGCGGTGCCCTCCCCACTTGTACCAGCCAAGGAATGAGTCAAGGTTGCCAGTGTGTTCTTGGCTGCCTGGAAACATTCACGTGGATTTCTGTATCTCCTGGGCCACCTTCTCGTGACGAACACCAGCCTGCCGATCACCGCTATAGGAGTTCTAGAGGGAGGGCCCGGGTGGAGGGAGGGCTCCGCAGGACCTGGCTGTGGCCCAAATGCACGTTTGTGGCTGGGCATTTCCTCCCAACTAATAAACAAACAATCATTATTTTTCTCTGGCCAAATGGAAGCTGGCCTCAGAGCGCTCAGCACAAGAGCAATAATAGGGGCTTATCGACAGACAGGGAGCGCTTAATAGGCCACAGACCGATGAGGATCGAGATGGATGGAGGCTGCGCTATCGATCGCCAGAACCCCTCCAGCTCTCCCAGAGGGGCTCCCCACCCCCTGTTCTCTCTCGTGGGCATGCGATTAGCTGGACTGTGGGGAGGGCTGTGCCCTTCCACCCAAATTCCAAGGGGAAGGAGCATATTTGTAATTGGGAGAAACATAATAGACTATCAAAAGTACATGACTTCAGCTACAAAACTTGTGTACATAAGTCATGGTTCTATTTTCCTTCTACAACAGTGCAAAAATAGCAGATTTTTCATCAAGATAGAAAGCAAGACTACCACAAAAGTAGTCCCCCCATTCTTATCCCATTATAGCCGGAGTCAAATAGTGAGAAGGAAACTCCCTCTGGTCAGGTTGAGCTCAGGGTCCTTGAAGCCCCTATTACCAGAAGCTGGGGCAAAAGAACAGAGGTAACCACTGATCACCCCCATCTGTGGCATGTGGCCAGAGCATGGAATGACAATGCACCAGGAACCGAGGAAGTCAGCCCGTGGATCTAGGTCCACTAGACCCCTGAGGGTCAGCAACATCCTTAAAGTTGTGGGAGACGTATGAGTGACCCATAGCATTGGTGAGATTGGCAGAGGGGTGGGCACACATGAAGTACCTGGATCTTGTGCACCATCCCCCCTTTTCTGGTGTGGAAGTGGGGTCTCCTGTTGGTGCTTGTCGGCACAGCTGTGAGAAGAGGTCCCTGCATCTCACTTGCCCTCACCTTCTTTTGGCCTCCAGTGCCAGTGAGCAGCCCTGTGCCCTGTTTCTTGAATGTAAGAGCACGTTATGCTGAACTAATGAGCCTGCAGAGCCCACCAGGCCCTGACCTCCAGCCCCTCCTGGGGAGGCGACCCCAACCCCACTCATTCGCAATCCCCAGTACATGTAAAGGGACTGGCCTTGCAAGAGCAGCTCCTCCCTGCCAGTGTGACCTCATTTAGAGTGCATCAGGACACCCCGTGAGCGGCCCAGGCCTCATTCTCACTGTGGACAGGATGGGCAGGGTGGTCTGCAGATATTACTCCTGCCTAAGGAACTGCCTAGTGGCTTTGATGATGCTGAGGATTAACTGGTCTCCACTCAGGCCTCCTTGAGGGAATCACAAGCCGAGTTTTAGCAGGGCTTTCTAGAGTCTTCAGAGGAGAGTCACTGGATAATTGGGGGGTGCCTGGAAACGGTCCCAGGGTGAATTGAAGAAGCTGAAATTAGCCTGAAGACGGGGAGGTGGCAGGGTGCTGAATAGATGAGGGTTTTCCAGAGTATGATGGCTGCCACTGGCCAGATGCACCTTCTGCCAGGAAAGCCTTGAGTTTGACAATGAAGTTTGGAAGCCAGAGATTCCTGAGGGAGATGTTTGCTTCTAGGTGGGGTCAATGAGGTGACTTGCCATCACCCTTTGGGGGCCACCTTTACCCAGGTGAGAGCACCACTGTACTAGAACTGTGTGTGTGTGTTGGGGGGTGGGGGGGCTGGTGGCCTGGGGCATGGACAGAATGACCTCTCAAGGCTTCTGTCAGTCTACAAATGAGCTTTCCTGCTGGGCTCAGGGGTCAGGTGGCAGCTGTGGGAGTGGTCCTTGGTAACAGATATGAGGGTTGCCACACAGTATGCCATCACTGTGTGGCAGTTGCAGGAGCCAGGAAAGCCAGAAGGACAAGCCCAGGCCCTTTCCTGGGGAGAATAGGAGGAATCAGGCCAAAGCAAGAAGCTAGAAACATGCTGCACAACATCTCCAGCTGAACTGAGGATCCAGAGACAGGAAGCCAGGCTAAGTAGGGCGCCAGGACATGCCAGGATTGGAGCTGACTGTAGAAGAGGCTAGTTTTGCTGAAGGCCTCCTGGGGGTAGCAGGATAAAGTAGAGAAACGAGCCCAGCCTTAGGAGCTGGGAGCCCTGAGCTCTCACCCAGCCCAGCCACTTCGTAGTGAGAGGTGACAATGTGTTAGCAGCCCTCACTCTCGGCGCCTCCTCGGCCTCGGCATCCACTCTGGTGGCGCTTGAGGAGCCCTTCAGCCCGCCATGGCACCGTGGGAGCCCCTCTCTGGGCTCGCTGAGGCTGGAGCCTCCTCCCTCTGCTTGCAGGGAGGTGTGGAGGGAGAGGCGCCAGCGGGAACCGGGGCTGTGCTCTCCGCCAGTGTGAGTTCCGGCGGGCGCGGGCGCAGGCGCGGGCTCGGCGGTCCCCGCATACAGAGCAGCCAGCCAGCGCCGCCGGCCCAGGGCGGTGAGGGGCTTAGCACCCGGGCTAGCAGCTGCGGAGGTTGCGCCGGGTCCCCCAGCAGTGTCAGCCCGTTGGCGCCGCACTCAAATTGTCGCGGGGCCTTAACTGCCTCCCCGCCTGGCAGGGCTTGGGACCTGCAGCCAGCCATGTCTGAGCTCCCCGCTGTGGTGGGCTCCCGCGCGCCCTGAGCCTCCCTTACGGGCGCCGCCTCCTGCTCCCTGGCGCCAGGTCCCATCAACAGCCCAAGGGCTGAGGAGTGAGTGCAAGCGCGGCTCGGGACAGGCGGGCAGCTCCTCCTGCAGCCCTGATGCAGGATCCACTGCGTGAAGCCAGCTGGGCTCCTGAACTGGATGGGGACTTGGGGAACTTTTATATCTAGCTGGACGCTGTGTGTGCACCAATCAGCACTCAGTATCTAGCTAACCTAGTGGGGACTTGGAGAACTTTTCCGCCTAGCACTCTGTGTCTAGCTCAAGGATTGTAAATGCACCATTCAGCACTCTGTCAAAACGGACCAATCAGTTCTCTGTAAAGTGGACCAATCAGCTCTCTGTAAAATGGACCAATCAGCAGGATGTGGGTGGGGCCAGATAAGGGAATAAAAGCAGGCTGCCCTAGCCAGCCCGTGGCAACCGAGTGGGGTCTCCGTCGACGTTGTGGGAGTATTGTTGTTTTGCTTTTTGCAATAAACCTTGCTGCTGCTCACTCTTTGAGTCCACGCTGTAACACTCACAGCGAAGGTCTGCAGCTTCACTCCTGAAGCCAGCAAGGCCATGAACCCACCGGGAAGAACGAACAATTCTAGATGCGCTGCCTTTAAAAGCTGTAACACTCACCGCTAGGGTCTGTGGCTTCATTCTTGAAGTCAGTGAGACCAAGAACCCACCAGTTCCAGACACAGTAGTTCCCTGGCTTTGGGCACGCTACTCCTTCCTGAGACTCAGTTTCTTAGCTGCAAAGTAAGGGAAAATACTATGTTGTTGAGGGGAACATAAAGCTTATAGCACCGTGGCCGTGATTCAGGAAGCACTCAACAGAGGACAAGATGCTGAGGTCAAGACACTACCTCCTCCAGCATGGTCTTTTCAGACCTCAAACATACCACTTCCCAGTGTACTGGGTCAGTGCCCGCATCCAGGTGTCCCTGGTGCAGAAGTAGATTGGCTCGGCCATCACACACCCAGAGGAGAGCAGTGAGGTCAAGAAAGTAGACGGGAGGTGGTCTGGTGCTCACTCGAGTTGGGTAGATGTGGAAAAGGAGACCTGACTCACAGCATGAGTTGGTGGAATAAGGCGATGCTGTATCAGGGACCCGAGTCTGGCTTTGTGCTGGGATTTTTTTTTTCCCTGTCGATGGAAATGGTTATTAGATTTAGATCTATCCAGCTGGACTCTGTTGGCTAATCCTGATTTCGTTGTCAGCACTCACAGTGCCACCATCTAACATGTGTCTCCTCTCCATCAGGCCCGGGTGGGGTGGGACCCCTTGGGGAGTGGTGTGTGAGCCTTCCCAGAACTTACCCAGCCAGAACCTGTTCTCTGATGAGAACTCACATGGCATTCACCTCAGGCTTCTTCGTGGTTCACTCTGTTACTGGTGGCATTGGATTTGCATCAACATAGTCTCGAGAATGGTCTTCCGAAAGTACTTAGGGTGTCTTGGGTCCTGGAAGATGGGTGACATATGAATCTATTTTTTTCCTGTGGTTATAGACCCTTTCAGCACAGCCTCTGTGGCTTTCAAAGTTTTTGCCTTGGTTTCAGTTTTGGGAAGGGCTGGAGCTTCCTTCTTGCTTTAAGCACCATAGAAGGGAGTGTCTGAGAGTATCTGAGGGCCTGGTGTAGCAGTGCCATCAGGAGCTGGTCTTCAGTGGAGACAATATATTGGTAAAGGCTGAAGGGTCTTGCATGGAAACAGGAGAGGAAAGGAGAAGACTTCACGATACTGTCTGGGACCCTGTTCCCCTGGCCCAGTCCTGCACCTAAGGCAGTAGAAGGGAGTCTGCAGCGGAAACAGAAGTTGCCATTTTCCTGGAGCCTCCATGAAGAGGAGGCAAAAGCATCCTCAAAGACAAACTGCATCACTTCACAGCCATGGTCAATAAGGCACTGTGCTCCACTGGCTTCAATTCGTTGACAGTGGAGGGATGTGTGGGAGAGCATGAGAAGGCACTGCACAGGCTCCTGTGAGACTTCGCAGGAGTCTTCAAAATACATCTATGAAAGACCTTGGGAAAGAAAGGGGCTGGGGAGGCTGCAAGTGCAGGGGGAGCCCCAGCCAGTGAACCCCAGATGATCGCAGGGAATGCTGCTCCACTGGTGCCACTAGCTTGTGAGCGCTGGGGATCTCCAAGAGGCATGTCACATTAGGGTCCTCTCTCTGTTTCACATTTAAAGACCAAATGAGGCCCAGTGGCCACTCCAGGGAAGAAGCCAATTCATGAATTTCTTTTTAGTCTACACTAGATAAGTTCATTAAATCGCCACTTGTTCTACTTGTAGGCTGTGCTTCAATCCCTGCCATTAACTGTAATGAATAAGTTATAAAGGTTGAACTCCACAATTCTGATAGTTTATCCCAGGGAACCAAGTCACAGACAACACTTAGATTTGTAGACTCTTGCAAGTTAGACCAACAGGTCTCCTTGCTCCTATCCAGGGTCCTTCTAATGGCTCTTTGCCTGGACTTTGTCAGCACTGGAATCTTTGCCCCATCTCCTTGTCTGTTTCAAATTGCACCAGTAGTATGCTCCATCTAGAGTGATTTTCTGGCCAGACATCCGCCTACCGACTTCTTACCGAAACCTGAGTTCTAGTGTATGATTCAAGAAGCTGACGAAGAGGCCCAGAGGCTGGTCAAGGCTCGGTCATCCTGCCTGATGCCCAGTTCCCCCCTAGACTCTTGCCCTAACTCCTGGAATCCACCTGGAATCCTTGGCAGATCTCCTGTGATGTGCATCAGGTGTCTCTGATAGAGAGTTGCAGGCTGCTGGTGGCTTCAGGAACAGCCAGTCACATCAGGCATAAACATAAGCACACACTGAACATTTAAACTTTGAGGACCAAATTACAAATAAAAGAATAATTAGTACATTTCTAATTGCTCTTTCCTACTGTGAACAACAGGCACAGACATAAAGTGCTCGTACCAAACACGTAAGCCTCACTCTGAAACAGGAGAGGGGAGGCTTCTCCCTCCAGGAACCAGCAGAGCACCCTATGTTTATAAATCAAGTCAGGAAAAAAGGAAAGAGCTGTGACTAAATCTAACCGACTTAACATTTCCAGCATGTCTCTCTTTGTGGTTATTGTCTTATCAAAGATTTAGATCTGGCTCATAAGTATCTTTAAATCCTTGGTCTCTTGTGAGGCCTAAAGCCAGGAATTGACATTCTTTAATGTAAATAGGAAATATTACAGAATGAGTTGAGGTCGGTTTTTAAAAAAATTGCTTTCTCGACTTTTAACCCTGCAGTCTTGCTGACGATTTAATTCTACTTGCAGTTGCTCAGGAGCAAGCCTGTGATTTCTTCACTATGACACTGGGATTTAAACACAAACCATCCACCACTCAAAATAGCGGCTCAGGTCGGGTCTGCCAATGACAAGCCACAAAGCAGACCTCAGAGTTACTAGGGGGATGGAAGATGGGTCAGTGACAGTCACATGGATGTGAGGTGTCCCCGGGGAGCCTGAAAATGAAACCTATTCACAACTCTAGTTTCTAGGTCTTTCCCAGGGAAAGCGTTAGTAATGGGTATCGGTTCCCGGGCCAGTCCCTAGGCACATATTAAACCCACGATGTCTTCAGGCTAGTTGTGCTGTGGCTCTATATATTGAACAGTGACACTGTGCCATTTTAGAAACATTACCTTCCTGATGCTCACTAGCCCCTAGCAATAAGGCAGACGCTGAGGTATAGGGAGGCTGAGAGTCTGGCTGAGGTCACAGAGCTCTACCTATGAGGACAGCTCTGAGAGTTTTACTTGGAGAACGGGGCCCAGCCCATGCCCTGGCTTTCACACCTGTGGTGTGGCGCTGGATTCCAGAGGGTAGAGACTGAGTGTTGGGTGGGTATGTGGAAGAGGTAGGGGTCTGAAGGGAGGAAAAGGATGAGGGGAGAGGGGAGTGTGGAAATGGGATGGAGAGAGGGGAAGTGAGGACCATTTACCTCCCTATTCTCTTTAGCTTTTTCCTCATCTCACACTCCCTTGTCCCTTCTCTCCGCCTTTCTCTCTGGCTTCCTCCCCATCCTGCAGTTGCTGACCCTGCCTTCTGGGAGGCCAGGGGATGGAAAGGCAGTAAGGAGGGAAGCGTCACCCCAGAATGGTGGTGGCCCTCCACCGCCAGCTCACAGGAGACCACCCAGAATGTGCAGACTGTGGGGCCCAGGCCTGGAGTGGCAGCTGCTAGAAACTCATAGCAAACCTTTTAGGCTGATGAGACAGATACTCTGTGTGTGTGTGTGTGTGTGTGTGTGTGTGTGTGTGTGTGTCTACAGGCACAATCAGCTCCATCATAGACAAGCTCAACCAATGTTACCTTAAATATGGAGCTCTCCTGGCACATTTAAAACATCACTCACATGGTAGACATTCAATTTGTACACCTTTTTACAGAGAGACTGCACAAAGTGAGAAACACCAACAGACAAGAGAACTAAAGAAATAACATCTGTTTCTTTGCTTTTCTGGGAATTCCCTCCCCATCACCCCCTTTTCTCTTCAGGCTCCATTTTTCCAAATAGTAAGGGATTCGGATTTCTATGCCTCTCTGGAGTATTGCCTGTAGACTCCCCCGAGGGCAGGGGCTGTGTCTGTCTTTACACTGTCCATCCAGTGTTCGGGACATTGCCCAGCGTCGAGCAGGAGCTCAGGAAATAGTTAATAAAAACGGAAATCATTTCCCTTCCACCATGCCTTGTCTTCTTCCCTCCCTGCCCCTGACCCCAGACCCCCAGTTTCCCACTTCCCCCTGTGCCCCTGTCCCCCAGCCTTTCATCCTGCAAGCTCCCACACCATGATTTTATCATCTGTCTTTTGTCTTCTTGGTTCATGCTCTCAGGCTCCACAATACAACTGTGAAGTGCAGCGGCCTTTGGGGATACAGAGGGGGAGGAGGACAGAGAAAGGTGGGGCCCTTCTGTTTCTTCTCAGTGTCCAGGGCACTTTGGGCTCCAGGTGGGCCTCAGGAGCTGGTATCTGGGAGCTTAGAGGGCTACTGAGAGAAGGGACTATTTCTGGATCACAGGAGAGAGAGCTGCTGAGGCTGGTTGGGAGGGTATTTATAGAGCCAACCTTGGAGAGCAGGGATGCTCATATCCCTGGAACCTGCCCCCGCGTAGAAGTTTCTAAAGATAGATCAGTGTGGCATCTGGTACGAGACAAGGTACACTAATTCCTTTTAAATCCACCAAGAACCTTCTTCTAATAAATGCCAGCCTATTTTCTCAGTGCTGCTTCTTCCTTCTCCTCTCAACATCCTGCCCTGTCCTGTCAGTAGTCTTGGTTACTGGTGGGTAATAGCTCACTTCCAGGGGCACTGAGGGAGCAAGCCAGGGAGCAACATGCTTAGGGTGACCCAGCCTCTCTGTGAAGGCCCCCAACCAAGGGCTAGAATCAGTAGCAGGTGGAAGAAAGGGGAAGGCAACTCAGTTTTTGAAAGCCTGTCGTATGCCAGCACTGTGCTAGGTGACTTATGCACTGTGTCATTTGATCCTTGCACTACCTCTGTAAGGTTGGTGTTATAATGCCCATTTTACCAATGAAGAAATGAAGACTCAGCGACTTGTCTAAGACTGCTCTAAATTGATGGAGTAAAGATGCTACTCACCCAACTCAGCCTAAGGGACTGGAAGAAAGGTAGGAGAATAGTGGTATTTATTCTCAAATTTCAGATATGCATTTAGAATCATTATCCAAAAAGCTAATGGGTTTTAAGATACTTGGTGCCTGCTATGTTACTGCTTTTCTCTCTCCCCTTTTGCCGTGAAATGAGAACACTTTCTACAAATCAGGTCTAGGAGCACAGCTTCTCAGGTGTGGGGACAGATCCATTTCTTACCCCAAATGCAGCCCCTTCTTAGCTATACTATGAAATGCCCCTCCCACTACCTATCCATCACCTTGGCTGAATGAGGAATTAAATGAATGGGAGGGTATTTATTGAACACATATCATGTGCTGGCCACCATCTCCATCTCATGAGACAGACACATTGCTCTATCTCATCTTACCACTATGGCAACCCCATGAGATCAGTGTTTTCTCTTCTGTTCGCAGATGAAACTTGGGCTTGGAGAATTAAGTAAGTTGCTCAGTGCCCCACCGATAGTAAGATCAAACTGAGATCCCACCCTCTGGAACGTGTGTGTGTGGAGCACCTATTGACTTCCTGACTCCGGCTGTATCTGGACGCAGTGACCAAATCCAGTGGCAGCCTGTTTGGTCTGGTGTTTTCACTGCTTCTCCATTGACTGTTCCACATGCGATGCATCACCTGTGCAGTGGGTAATGGGATTTGATGGTTAAGGTGACCACAGCTCAGCCAAGCCGCAGGCCATTCACCCCTATTCCAGAGCACATGCTGCTTCTGGTTCAGGTTTATAGGGGCGTCGTGGTCCTCAGTGTTGGAACGTGAATGGGGTGGCCAGGGCTGCTGGAGGCCTGCTCCTCTCCAAGCCTGCAGAACTCCTCTTGAGGCCTTGGCAACTCTAGCTCCAGGCCTGGTTGGCAGACCTTGGCACTTTTCCTGGGAAGGCAGGGGCAAGAGATCAGGGTGGCAGAACCAGCTCATGAGAAAGGGAACTCATAGTCTGCAATGTCCCAGCTGAGAACATTCCAACCTGTCCTTTCTGATAAATTTAGCTCTATTCACCTGTAAGGGCCTATCTGAGTCCTCCTTCTTCTGGAAAACTCATTTCTCTTTCTCAACCTACCAGTGCACGTGTTGTGTGCTCTACACACTCCGGAACGACGATGAACTTTAGAGTACACAGTCCAACCTCCTAGCCAATTCTGGAATTCCGTCTTCATCTTCTCCATTGTATTCATCCTCTGCTTTGTTCCCTACCCTTCAAAGTAGCCCATTCCTTTTTGAGATAGCTCTAAGCATTCAAAAATTTGTCCTCTCTTTGAGTAGAAATATGCCTCTGGACTTGGTCCATGAGAAGTCTTCAGATCTCTAAAGATAACCACTGGGGCCCCTTGGGGTCTCCCCTTCTCCAAGTAAAACCTGAGGAACCTCAAGTAACACAGTCTCTGGACTTTCAACAACCCCCGAGAATAGCTTCTTCATGTCCCTGTAAGTGGTTCCCAGACCTTAGGATAAATCACAGTCGACTGGGGTGCTTGGTAAAAATATTGATTTTGGGGGCCTCACCCTGGAGGGAGGTGGGGAACATGTGTGCTTTTTCAGCAAGTGGAGAAAGCAAACCCCAAACAGTGTGTTTCCTAGATGCTGTGCCTTCAGAAGACAGTGCCAAATGGAGCTATTTGCAGTTGTATTGGGGAATGTATGTTCAAAAGGTTTAAGTGACATAATTTGAGCAGTAACTCATAAAACACTAGGATAGTCTCCATTACCCTTGACAAAATGACCAAGGCTCATTAAAAGCAAATTCAAGCTAGAAAATATACAAATTAACCAACCATAGTTTTGAAATGCTTTTCTTGCTAACATATTACATCAGCTAGGCTGGAGGCTTGAAATTACCGGGTGAGGCATGTGCAGAATTGCAAGGGCCAAGGTCTAAATGAAGACCCCTGCAAAGCTACCCAAAGGTCAGGTAGCATGGCAGGAGACATCCTGGCCTTCTGGGGAGAAGCAGGCGGCAGGGGGATGTGGAAGCCCCACCTGGGGCTCCCTGCATTTATGAACAGTGTCACAATTAATCCTCAGAGCAGCACTGAGAGATAGTTATTGTTCTCATTCTATAAGGGAGGAAACTGGGGCTCAGTAAGACTGAGGCACATGATTACAGTGGGTCTTGAAGTCAACACTCTGAACACATGCCCCTTTCCTTCCACCACAATGCATTATTATTCATTCTCTGTTTCATGTGTGAAAATCTCAGGTCCCCAGGAAACTGTGTAATCACAAAGCCCAGACCATTCCTCTGACTCCTCCTACCCTCACCCTACCCCACAGGCAGGGTGGGCAAACCAGTGGCGCTCAGAAAAGTGTGCCAAAGTGAGTTGCACTGGTTCCTACCACTGTGCGATTTGGGAGGATGTATCAGGGGAGAAAGTGAGGATGATGCTTTATGACTCCTCTTGCTGCTCTGTGGTTACAAATACCTGCCCCCTTGCCCATCTGCCCCTGCCTATTCCTCAAGAATGTTCAGGGAAGGGTCTCTAAAGAAAGGAACTGGTTATTGTACCAGCATTATTATGATTGTTATTAAAAGCCACTGGTTTTGCTGGGGCCCCATTGTTACTCAGAAGGAGTCTCTCAACGTAGCCCTGGCTGTTGACCTTCAACTCCCTACATATCCTCGTGCTCTTTGCTTGTGGAAATGAGTTAAATGAGCTCTTGCACAGGATCATGATCAAACTTTATATTAGGAAGCAGATTTAGCAGTCAGCTCTATTCTCCTTTGTGTGGACTTCCTTATCTTGTCTGTGTCCTCAAGTGTCACCACTGTGACCACTCTAGTCATGCATTTGCTACGATGTGGAGAACAAAATGGATGATGGGAGAGAATCCAGTGGTTTTGCATCTGCCCCAGCTGAGCTAGGGGTAGAATCTGCTGTACAACTGTCCCCGTGGTCCCAGTGGAGCAACACAGGGATCAGTAGTGATGTGCCCAATTTCAGGAAGTTATGTCTTGCAATTGAAGGAGGATAGGCAGGGGTCAGGGGATCTAAAAACCTAACAGTCTAGAGCAGTGGTTCCCAGACCTTGGTATAAATCACAATTGACTGGGGTGCTTGGTGAAAGTACTGATTTTAGGGGCCTCGTCCTGGAAATCCTACCAATGACAAGAACTTGCGCTGTGTGCTGCTTACTACACCAAGGATGATGCTAAGAGCGTTATAGGTACCAACTCACTTGGTCCTCACAACCACCCCCAGTGAGCAAGCACTCCTCTCTCCTCATCCATATGAAGAGCCTGGAGGATAGGGAGAGGTGTGGCATGTCAGAAGGCAGAGCCAGGACTTGAAGATTCCCTGTTCTTTCCTGTCTTCCTGCGCTGGAGGTATGTGAAGGGCCCTGGAAGCTGCATCTTCTAGGTTAGTGTAGGCAGTCTAGAGACCACACCTGGAGAGTCTGAGCTCTGAGGCTGGGGATGCTCATCACAACCCACCTGCCCTGACACACCAGGGAGGTGTCCGTTTAGTGATTTAACCTCCTCTGTAAAATGCCCCAGGGACCCCAGTCTCCTTGGAATCCTAATCTTCTCAGTGACACAGTAGAGGCTACAGAGAAGAGCGAGTCCAGGAGGGCCACATTAGGTTAGTCTGATGAGCGTTGCCCACACTCAGCACTGTGGGAAGACCACCATCGCCTTTGTCTGCATCAGCAAAGTGGATGAACCACTGAGTGCTGAATTCCACTGGGCACAGGGGACACAGAAAGGATAAGACCGGGTCCTTGAGTTTATGTGGGGGTATCAGGGCATGCTCAGTAAATGAAACCCACTCAAGTCTTTTGTCTCAGGCAGCAGAAACTCTTGGGCCTGGCCTGTGAAGTCTGTTCTTTGTCTTTTTACCTTTGTGGTCTCATAGCCTCCAACTCCTTGATTCATGCTTTGTATGTCAGTCCAGGTTTTTTCGAAGGTTGGTCTTTTGCATGTCATCTTAAAGAGACTTTCTACACTATGAGTACCACCTGCACAATTATTAACTTAATATATTTTAAATTAACTTATGTTTTTTTTACTTACAATTAATTCTTTTAAAAGGAAATTTTTTTGTCAGTTATATATTTTTTTCTAGTGTACAGAACAATGATTCTCAAGCATAGGATCCAGCCAGGGGTGAAATCCTGTCACTCAAATGTCCCTATATCCCCAGTGGAACAAAGGGAACAAAGGGAGGAGTCACTAGAGTAGGATCCCAATGGAAGGAAATTGTAATTGAAGGAGAGAAGGAGGGGCATCCTGGTACCAGCCAGATTCATCTCAAGTCCACGTTCCATGCTTTCGGAAACACTGCCCAGGCCACACACCCCAGCCTGTGCTTTCTGAAACAAGGTATGCTATTCTGCTCCTCCGAGTCTTCACACACCCTATTTGCTCCTCCTAGAGGTCCTTACCCCTGCAAGAGACTGGGAGAAAATAATGCATCATTGTCCATTGTACCAGCCCTTCCCAACAACACTTTTCTCCACCTGCCTTTCTCCTGCTCATGTACGTTTTCTCATTCTGCCTAAAGAATGTCCACTCTTCTTTGAGATTTTGCTCCATGGTGGACTCCTGGTGATGCCATACTGGTCACCCCCAGGCAGAGTTGTTCTGCCTGTTCCACTCCTACAGCACTTTGAGCATATCTCCGTGCTCTGTTAGGAAGCAGGGACTGGACAGAGACACTTGTGTGCGTCTCTGTATTTCCGGTGCCTAGCGGAGTTGATTCTTTTTTAAATAACAATTTTGGAACAGTCATCATGCGCCAGAATTTGTGCTAAGAGCTTTATGTATATTACCTCATGCAGTCCTGCAGTAACTTTTATCCCCATTTTACAGGTAAGGAAATCGAGGCGTAGAGAGTTTAAAATTGCCCAACATCATACAGAAAGTACAGAGTGGGGATTGACACCCAGGTCTATTGGATTTCAGGGCCTCTGCATCTTAACGCTGTACCATTCAGCCATGGTCATTGCAGGACAACATACGTTTGGTGAATAAATAAATGGTACAAATGAATGAATGAGTGAGTGAATGAAAGAACACAGAATGGTGTTTTCTGGGGTTGTACATGTCCAGCTTGAGTGACCAGTCATACGCTGACCTGGATTCATTAGGTGGGAGGTGACTGTAAAGTGTGTTAAGAATGAAGAATAGCATGCTCTGATTTCGGAATGCAAAAAGAAAAAAAAAAAGCCCAAAATTTGTGGGCCAGTGGAAGTAAGAAAGGAGACAATGAAGGTGGTGTTTTGCTTCCTGTACCCCAGCTGCCTCCAAAGGATGAACTTCTTGAGAGCAGGGCCTGCTTTGTGTCCTCACTTTATAATCCTGCTCCTGGCAAAAAGTGGGTGCTCAGTGGTTGCCCACACAATTCAGTCATCAAATCTGAGTCTCCTCCTTTTTTTCACTGGTTCATGGTAGGCTTGGTTCAGCGCTTGGTTTCACCGTTTGCTTCTGCACAGGGCTTCATGTTGCCAGCACTCAATGGAGAAACATGGGCCCTGGCACAGTGGGAACGACCCCCTTATGGGCCTTGGTTCTCTCTACTATAAAACCCAGCCCGTTACACTGGATTCTTGGAAGTCCTTCCTGATGTGACATTTGCCAGCCTAGGATCCAGCCAGGGGTGGGGTTTGTAGACCCAGCTCTCTGAGACACAATTGCAGGTCTTCCTGAATGGGGATGGGGCCATTACAAACACTGTTCTCACACCTCCAGCAGGTGACTCCTGGCACAGCTGGGAGAGTGAGCTGCTTCTTCTGCTCAGACAGCAGGCCTTGGAAATTATTCAGGAATAACAAACAGGCCAGAAACATTTGCATAAGGAATCACACAGAACAATACATGTTATTTAAACCATCTCTGGTTGGCAACAGAAGCAAAAAGCAGCTGAGATAAATCTGCAATGCAAATCAGCCTTATTTGGAGTGGAGCCTCAGCTTGTTTTGGGGGTGGGGGCGCTGCAAGAGACTGGGAGAACAGAAAGCATCATTGTTTCTATGTACCCCCCCTTCCCAACAACACTTTTCTCCGCCTGCCTTTCTCTGGCTCACGTACATTTTCTCATTTCTCAGCTCCCCTCCCTTCTTCAGAGATTAATGGAAACAATTTGTCTTCTAATGTGACTACAGCTTATGAATTCTTTGTCTCACTCTAATCCTTTAAATTATCCACATAATAAAATATGTATCCAGTGATTTCAGGTCATAATTTGATCTTCTAGGGAACGTGGGGAGGGGGAGGTGAGCTGAAGCGAGCCCGTCTCACAGTTTGTTTCTCTCCATTTGTCTTTATTTGTCATCCTTTTTTTTTTGCTTAATGATCTTCCCCTTGCCTCCTCTCACTCTTGTCCTCACCGCACTTCCTTAGTGTGCCTGGGGTCTTGGGGTACAGAAGGGCACCTTGAAGAACGTGGGAGGTAAGAGGCAGCTCCCCACCCAAGGCTGTGTGATGGAACCACTCTTCTGCTCCGCTTTCTGACCTCCTCCACGCGGGATGGTAGCTCCCCTCCTGATTCCACCTCTTCAGGGGCAACTAATTCTGGAGAACTAGGCCGAGGGCTGCTCTAACTGCCTAAGGTCCAAAGAGAACTTTAAACACCCTGGGCTCCTCAGTCTGTGGGTACTAAGGGGATGATAATTCAATAGTCATGAATCTGGGTGTCACCCCTCCTCTGCAAAACACACCCCACCAACTCTCCACGATTCCCAGTATTGGCTGCCCTCAAAGCCATTTAGGGTTTGACTTCCCTACTGCCTTTCTGGAAAGAGGTGCTCCAGGAACTGCCAACTCTGGTGGACCATGCACGCAGCCCGCCTTCCCTAAAGCCCACTGCCATGCACACTGCCCGCCCTCCCTAAAGCCCTCCCTGAAGTCCATGGGTAGGATGGGCAAGGCACCCCTCAGGGCCACAGTCTACAATATGCATTTGTGACCCACCCAGGGTGCTGAGCCAAGACAGGAGAGAGAAGGGTTGAACCCCGTGCTGAACTACGGGCCTTCTGGCCTTATCTGCCTGGAGGGGAAGCTTTATTATAGTTTGCACAACAGCATTTTATAATTCACACGAAAGCTTGCCTTTGCCCTCGTTGCCATTCTGATTGCATGCTGTGTCCTGGGCTCCAAAGTCACCTTGCCTATGTCCCCGTGACTCAGGGCATCCTGGTAAAAACCGCTCTTCAGTATCCACCCTTGGGCCTCATTTAGAGGGTATAGGACGCACACTTGTCCACCAAACAGGTAGTGACCAGGATGAACACCTGAGACAGAGCAGCTCTGCCCCATCCACCCCACTGTGCAAAGCACTTTCCTCAGCCTCCTCGAGCAATTCCTCTATCTGAACCAACAGCCTGCACTTCACCTCACCATAAACATAAACCCTCGTGTCACAGAGGAAGAATGCTGTCCAGCTTTGTGCCTGGAGAAGCCTGTAAAATGAAAGGCCCCATTGATGGGTCCGGGGGCCCAGCTGCACCTGGTGCATGGGAGAAGCAGCTGAGGGAAGCGCGAGGAACTCTGTGTTCTTCAGGGTGGTCTGAAGGGTCTTGGAGCAGAGGGTGACAGGAACGGAGGAGTGCGCTGCAGGGGCCCACTGGGAGACCGCAGGCATGTCTGTGGACTGGAGGTGGCAACTAGGAAGGGAATGGGTAACAGCCCAGGTAGAAGAGGAGACCAGGACTGAGTCCAGCCCTGACTCTTTTACCCACAGGTTTGAAATACAAAACCAGAAAGCAGCGTCTGTGTGTAACTCATCGGAAGGCAAAGCCCGCTCTGAACCGAGGCTATTTATAGTCTTATTTATCCCACTTGGTGTGAATATTCATGCCGCTCTTTGCAGAGGTATTAAGGTGCCTGATTGCAGGGAGTTGCCCAGCAAGGGCTGGGATGGGACATACCACCGGGGATAAGCATCACATCATTGTTCTAAAATCGAACCATTCCAGATTCCAAGACACATTGGGCCCCCCAGGTTCTGGATGAGGAGCTGTGGGTCTGTGACTTGTGGATGCACTGTGTGAGGGGTGGCCTTGGGGACAGAAGGGGAGGAAGGAGGGGCCTGACCCTGACTGGACCTGGGAATGCGGAAGAGGACCAGGGACAAAGGGTGGGGGTGGGGGGTGCGCAGTCTTTGTGACTGGAGGGTGGGACAGGAGCTCTTTTTTACTTTTCCAAGAATGGTGATGAGTCCAGTCAGACATTTTCTATCAGAGACTGTATTAGAAAGGGACCTCGGACTGCACTCTCTCCCCCGAGAAAACAGGTGTGCATGGCAGAAGAGGTCTGGGCCAGGCCTCTGGAAAATCTGCTGGGGTCATGACTGTTGGGTGACCTGTGGCTCAGGGGGCTGGGTTTGTGACTGCTGTCCCGCCTGTCCTGGCTACAGGCCTGTCCTTGGCCTCTCTGGTGTGGTGGGGACATCCGAGATGCAGGGCTTCGAGGAAAACAGATCAGCGGATCAGGACAGCAAAGCCCTCCAGATGGTCTGATCCCACGCCCTGAGAAACAGCTGACAGAGGCAACACAGGTGGGGTGTCCAGCAGCCTGGAAAGGAGGAAGGTCCAGATTCTCTGGGGTTCACCAGGAACCCCTAGAAGAACTCAAAAAGCTAAAAAGGGTGCGCTGTGGAGGACAAGGGAGTGGGGAGGGTGTGGGAGAGAAGGAGCCTCGCAGAGCGGGAGGCGGGGTTGTAGTGGTTGACGCCTGGACGCCGGCCTTGGGTGCACTCTTGGCTCCCTGCTGACTGGCTGTGTGGTTTTGGACAAGATGCTTGACCTCTCTGTGTCTCATCCTCTGAAATGGAGATACTAAGTGTCCTAACCTTATAGGGTTGTCTGTGAGGAGGACAGGAATTAGTATTTGTAAATGCATATAATGGTGCTGGGAACACATTTTATTCTATCAAAATAAACCCTCATGTCCAGCCATAAAAAGGAATGAGTTCTGCTACATGTTACAACATGGTTGAACACTGAAAACATTATCCTAAGGGGAAAAAGCCAGAGACAAAACAACAAATATGACTCCATTTATGAAATACCTAGGACAGCAAATTCACAGACAGAAAGTAAATTCTATGAATAGGTTACCAGGAGCTGGGGGGAGGGAGGAATGGGGAGTTACGGCTTAATGGATACAGGGTTTCTGTTTTGGGTGAAAAGTTTTGGCATAGTGATGATTGTTATACAACATTGTGAATGTGATTAATGCCACTTCAAAAGGTTAAAATGACAAATTTTATGTTATATATTTTTTAACACAATTTGAAAAAATTAAGAATGTAATATACCAAAACCCATTGAATTATATGCTTTAAGTGAATGAATTATACTGCAATGCATTGTTTAAAAAAAAAAAAAAAGAAAAGGAAGAGAGGAGAGAAAGGGCCTGGTGAGGATTAGAGAGCCTTCCCCTGAGCACCTGTCTTCCTTCACACCTGAAACCACTACTGTTCCAGCTTTTATGGGTTTACAGCCTGGAAATGGCCTTACCCTTTGTCCTCACGCAACCCATGTGAGGTGGGCATTGAGATATCGTCATTCGCGTTTTCCGATGAGAAACTAAGGCCCTGAAAGGGAGAGTTACTTTCTCAGGTGGTGATTTTGGCTTTTTCACTCTCTAGGGTCTTTCCAGTGACCCGCAGCTCTCAAAGCACCTGTGTGAGCCCTCACACAGCACCTGTGAGATTCACTCGGCACTTGTTTGGAAAATCAGCTTCTGATCCTCTGCTGGCGACTTCTCTGAGCAGGTGGGGCCCAGGACCTATGACTCAGTGGGTCACACTTTGGAAAATAAGACTTCAGGGAATGCTGTTTTCAGAACTAGGATGAAATTCTTCCCAAAAGGCCCTCTGCCTCACCATCCTACACAGCCTGCCACCCCTGAAACTTTTCCAGCTACAGTGCACTGTGAGGAAGGGGCAGGGACTCTGCAGAGAGGCTGGAAAGTGCCCAGATGCCAAGTCACATGGCTGGGATACTCCAGGCCCTGGTCCCCTCACGGTGCGGTGCGTCGGTGAGCTCCCCAAGAGGCTGTTCCTTTCTCTGCCTCCCCTGAGGGACAGGCAGTACCTTGCTGTCGGGATACAAAAGCTTTTAAAGTTTTCCCCAAAGAATATTCCAGAGTTGCGTTGGATCTTAGGATCTTAGAGAATATCCAAACATCCAGTCCTTTACAGGAAGAGAAACTGAGGCAAAGCAAGTGAAAGCGGCTCCAGACCTGACTTCCAGGTGCCTTCTAAATTTGATATCACTGCTCCCCACCAACCGCCATCACTGCCTCCCCCTTCTCATTCCAGGCTAGAAAAATTCTGCTTCCTGAGGACTCACACGTTTTAAATATTTGGAGACTGTTGTCATGTCACCCTGTGGCTGTTGCTTAGCCCAGCAATCCAGCAATGGATATTTAAAGCCGTGTTTTTGTTTTGTTTTGTTTTGTTTTTTTGTCTAATGCAGCCTTCTCTGCCTGCCTCCTCCCTTCCTCCCATCCTGTGGTTGCTGTGTGTGAGCTTCTCACCCCCCTGGTCTCTGTCCTCCCTCTTCAGGAGGCTGGGGTGGCTGGAAGAGTCTCTGAGATGAAGGGTGGGCGGTCCTCAGGGGTGCCGGCCACAGGGAAGGGCCTCTTGCCACCTAGACATGGACCTGGAGCTGCCCCTCCACACTCTGAGCCTGGATGCTGAGCGTGGGACCACCCAGGGGTTCCCGAAGGCCCTTCACACAGCTGAGGACCTTGGAGGAATGTGGTCAATGGATCCAGGCTACAGGCAATGGAGTCCAGCTGTTGCGTGATCCTGGGCCTCAGTTTCCCCATCTGTACTCCAGGATAACAATCTCCATCTTAAAGGTAGGTCAGAGCTAGGACCTCCACAGTTACCCTGACCTTGTGTACAGGTGGTATTTTCTGATCCCCAAAGTGGGATGAGTGTGACAAGACAATTTAGGGGAACAATGAGGAGAGATTATTTGAAATTGAATTTTTCATGAAAAGTCCATCATGTATAGTTTGGTTGTTGTTTCCTTTGGTGAAAAAGGGTATTATAATTATTACTAACAAAAGTAATATTCACTTATTCAGCATGTTATGGTTTAGTTTAGTTCACAGACTATATTTTCATTTAATTCCTACATGTATCAAGGCAAATATTATTATTATTATTCCTGAGATTCCCATTTTACAGATGAAAAAATTGAGCTCAGAAAGGTTAATTGACTTTACGAAGGTAATCTAGTGGGAAGTACTAGTACTAAATATCCAAGTCTTATCTTTAAGACAAGTTAAAGTTTTCCCCATATTATTCTATCTTAGAACAAGGAAGATGTTACTTTCTTACCTACCAAACCCATTGCCTTGTGAAGATTTTATGCTTTCCAGAATCAGAATTAGCATGATAAATAAATTATAGTATATTCATATGATGGAGTAATATATAATAGTACAAGTCAATACCCTAAAGCTACATGTATCAACATGGATGAGATGGAGGGAACATATGTTGAGTGAGAGAAGCGAGTTGCAGAAGAATATACAAACAGTATGATATCATTTTATGTGTAAAAGAGGTGAATCAGTGCCATATTTTAAAAATAATAATATGTGGGCCGGGCGCAGTGGCTCATGCCTGTAATCCTAGCACTTTGGGAGGCTGGGGCAGGCAGGTTGCTTGAGCCCAGCAGTTTAAGGTCAGCCTGGGCAACATAGTGAGTCCCCATGTCTACAAAAAAAATAGGAAAAGTAGCCAGGCGTCGTGGTGTGTGCCTGTAGTCCCTGCTACTCAGGAGGCTGAGGCGAGAGGATTGCATGAGCTTGAGAGATGAAGGTTGCAGTGAGCTGTGATGGGGCCACTGGCTCCAGCCTATGCGACAGAGTGAGACCCTGTCTCTACAATTAAAAGAATAATAGTATGTGCTTACCATACAACCCAGCAATTGCAATCTTGACCATTCACACCAGAGGAATGAAAACTTATGTTAAAACAAAACCTCTACACAGAGGTCCATAGTAGCTTTATATGTAATAGCCCCAAACTGGAAACAATTCAAATGTCCTTGGACAGGTGAATGCTTAAATAAACTACAGTCATCCATACAGTGGAATAGCGGAATACAGCAATATATAAAGAACAAACTGTTGATACATGCAACAAGTTAGGTGGACCTCAAGACTATTATGCAAAGTGAAAAAAGCCATTCTCAAAAGATTGTATACTGTATGGTTCCATTTGTGTGACGTGGAGTGGCGAAATTACAGAAATGGAGAAGAGGTTAGTAGTTGCTCAGGGCTAGGGAGGGAGAGAAAAAAAGAAGGTGGCACTGTTTGTAAAAGGGATCCTTGTGACACCTGTTCTATACCTCGGCTGTGGTGGTGGTCACACGAATCTACATGAGATAAAATTGTGTAGAACAAAATATAGACATGTAAGAACTGGCAAAATCTGAATAAGCTCAGTAGGTTGTATCAAGCCAATTTTCTAGTTGTGATATGCGCTACAGTTTTGTAAGATCCTACCCTTGCATGAAACTGGGTGAAGGGGTATCATGTGAATATATAATATCTCAAGATAAAAAGTTTTAAAAAAATAATGTGAAGGGTAGACACGTGAGGCCTGGCCCAGTGGTTCATATCTGTAATCCCAGCACTTTGGGAGGCTGAGGCAGGAAGATCACTTGAGCCCAGGAATTTGAGATCAGCCTGGGCAACATCGACCCTATCTCTACAAAAATAAAAAATTAGCTGGGCATGGTGGTGCATGCCTGTAGTCCCAGCTATTTGGGAGGCTGAGGTGGGAGGATTGCTTGAGCCCAGGAGTTGGAGGCTGCAGTGAGCCATGATGGTGCCACTGCACTCCAGCCTGGGCAACAGAGTGAGACCCTGTTTCTAAATACACACACACACACACACACACACACACACACACACTTAAAAGTGGGGTAGAAAAGGAAATAGAATTGGCTTACATTGGTAGTTTTCAACACATTAGGTAATATTTCATTTTTTAAGTTATGTGGCAGATACACAGTTGTTCATTATATTATATGTTCTTTCTTTTGGTATGTCTGAATTATTCCATAATTAAAATGATGATAATAACCATACAATTAAAAAACCCCACGACTCTATTTTAGGAAAGAGAACTGAAGTAGAGTAAAGAGGTTTCAAATCTGTTTGTGAGTTTGTTTTATCTTGTGTCTTGTGTAAAACATTTTTGAGTGAAAAGCGGCCAGGTTTTTGCTATTTGGCTGACAATGTTTGAAGCAGCCCCGGAACTCGGTAAAATTAAAATGGTGGATCCGCATGTGCCAGCCCTGTCACCAATTGACATAATTGGAGCCCCTGGATGAAGCTCTTGCGGAACAGGTGATGTGATTTTAAGCAGCATAAATCAGGGTCTGCCGCACTGTCTGGCCAGCTTCTCAGAGGGCTCTGGGAGCCTCCCTGAGCCTCCCCAGCTGAATCAGGGAAGAGAAAGCAGGCAAGGAAGGGTTAGGAGGGGAGGACGAGCTGGAGGGCAGGACCGTGTTCAGCTGGGGATTGTTGGCAATCAGTGAGGACCAGCTGAGCAAAGCCTGGGAAGTGATGGAGTGTTTCCCGGGAGCCCGAGGATTGGAGCAGCAAGGTTTTGTTTGGAAATTGCAAGGATTTGGTGTCTGTCAAGTGTCATTAGTGCATTGGGAGCTGGAGTGGCCTTGAGAACTAGGCTCTGTCTCTGCCTTGCAGGCTCATCCAATAGAATGACTTGAGGGTTGAGATTCAACAACACTTAAATCAAAATAGCAACAGTAGCCTCCCAGTGTTTTTTGCTCAGGCTTTGCTGAGAGTAAAGAACCTGTGATCCCTTAACATCCTTTTTCTACCTGATGGCCACTTTTTAGCCCACCCGGGCCTCCAAGCACCCATGCTGAACAGCTCAGGCCCAGGGCCAGGGGTAGAAATCAAGCCACTGGTCCTAAACAATGATGACACCAAAGATTTAGGTAAACTTTGTGAGGGAGGAAAGGCAGCAGACAGTCCTGTTTTGTCCACTGCCTTCCTAGCTGGCTATACCACTTAGGCTCCCTGTCATTGGGGTAACTTAAAAGGGGAAAGAACAAGTGAAAAGATAGAAAAGTCAGCTGAGAGCCAAAGTCATAAGGGATACCCTGGAGTAGTTTGTGTCTGTCCCAAATAAGGAGCGGACCCTCAGCAGGCATCTCATGTATGGTGGTGCAGGATGCACACTGCCCAAACCCAGGAGGAAACAATGTTTTCTGGAGTTGGGCAGTGCATGGTTGTATACGGGTAAGTTTCAGAGGGGTCCCAATGCAGTAATATACAGTTAACATCTGTTAAGCAGCCATTCTGCATCAGGCACTATGAGAAGGATTTGTATGCAATTTGATCCTTACAGCAATTTGGTAAGTAGGAATTTCACGGTAAGATGCACCAGGGAAGATACCAAGTCTTCAGTTCTCACATAAAGGGACCTTGCTTTCCATCAACTTCAAGTGCAAGTTTCTGACAGTTTTTAAAGTGTGTGTTCTGCTTGTTTTAGGTGATGTCTGTGTAGGTATTCATGTGCACACATGTATGAGAGAGAAAAGTGGAACAAGCCACAGACTGAGTCTGGATTTGTACTGGGTTTTGTCTCAGAGAACCCCAGGCCCTCACTCTTTCCGAGCCTATGATTTCTTATGATATCTTTCTCTAGACCTGAGTTTCCTGTTTCTTTCCTCGTCCAAATAGAGCTGTGAAGCCAGTGAGCTCATGTGTAATGATGATGGCTGTGTTTCTTGGAATCAGGGTGAGAAGCCCACAGAACGTGGTGTCATGTTGGCAGTTTTCCTGCATGCTCATCCACACCCAGGGAAGAGAAACTTCTCCGCTGCTCTAGCTTTGTCTTCTCTCTGACTGAGCCTCTGGGAGCTAACCTCGTGGGGGCCATGGGGCTGTGTACGCTGGCTCAGGCTCTCTGATTGCCTGTGCCATGGCTGGGTTTCCTGGGACAGCTAGCCTTCTGGAGGGAGGCATCAGGAATCCCATTTTATAACTAAGGTGGCAAAGGCTCAGCGAAGTTAAGCAGTTTGCCTGAGAATATCTAACTAGTACGCACCAGAGATTGGACCAAACCTGGATTTGACCCAGTTCAAACCCTTTATTGCTTGCCTGCTGGCGGCTCTAACTCCAAGTTGGAAAGACGGAGGAGCCGGCCCTTCACTGGGAGAGTTCCCAGTCCCTGGAGCCACCATCTTAGGACCTGAGACCCCTCCTCCTCAGAGCCACTACCTGCCTCCACCTGCCGCCAAAGCCAGGCACTCGTTTACAGCACTCGCGGGAGGGGCTGAGTGCGATATACACAGCTAACACCTGCTAAGCAGCTATTTTGTGTCAGGCAGTGTGTGAAGGGTTTTAAGAATGTTCTTTAATCCTTATAGCAATTCTTCAGGTAGGGATTTTGCTCACTGAATAGATGTAGCAAGGAAGATGCCCAGGGTTTTCTTCCCATGTGAAGGGCCCACCAGGACTCTTGCTGCCTTGGCATGTCTGACCACTCTTCAGATGGCGGGGGACAGCAGGAATGCTGCAGCTTAAGACAGTCACATATCCTCAAAGATAGTAGCCACCTCCTAGTAGCCACCTCCTAGTAGCCACCTCCTAAGTAGCCACCTCCTAAGATTCCATTGTCCTGGAACATCATAAAAGCCCATGAGAAACCTGGAATAGTCTTGAACCAGAGGGTGCCTGCACTAGCTAGAGGTTCCATTCACTGGGGGAACCCAGAAGCAGAGAGGTTCCCTTCTGTAGAGCAGGCCCTAGACTACCACCTTGTTCTCAAGCTCCTCTTCTGGACTGAGGGAGCCCAAGCGCTGTCCTCTGAGGCAGCTATATGCAAAGCAGGAAATGACGAAGGGTCAGGGAGTCTTGGAAAACAGGTCACAGTCAAACTGCGAGCAAAAGGCAGGTATGCAGTGTTGTGGTCTCCAGGTTGGCCCGTCTCAGTCCCATCTGATGTCCCTCTGTAAACCTCCACGGTTTATTCTCCAGGCCAGCAGGGCTGCCTCTCAGGGCTCTCGAGGAGTCCAAGGTACTTTCTGTCTACCCTCTGGGAAAATCCTGTATTTCAGCCCCAAATGCCTGCTTTCTGTTTCCTAGATGCTCCCACCCCTCAAGTTCCAGCAGTAGCTCTTCCAAGGGGGCACCTTTGTTCCCACAAAAATAACACCCATTCTCTTACTTCTCAGTTGGTCATATTGACTTCAGCCTAGTTCATTCCCTCCTGGCTCCACTACCCCTTCCAATGCCTCAGCTAGGATTTCAGACATGGCAGGATGTCTGTTTCCATCACTTTGTTTTCAGTGGGTTAATTTCTGCCTCATGATGCATCGGTGTTTCCCACATCCTCAGGACAGCAGCCTCTTCATGGTCATGGGCAATTCTTTTAAAGAATTCAGGCTGGGTACAGAGGCTCATGCCTGTAATCCCAATACTTTGTGAGGCCAAGACAGGAGTATCACTTGAGGCCAGGGTTTGAGATCAGCCAGGGCAACATCGTGAGACCCTGTCTCTACAAAATATCTAAAAATTAGCCAGGCATGGTGGCATGTGCCTGTGGAGGCTGATGTGGGAGGATGACTTGAGCCCAGGAGTTGGAGGCTGCAGTGAGGCATGATGATGCCACTGCATTCCCACCTGCGTGAAAGAGTGAGACCCTAAAATAAATAGTTGAAACACATTCAGGTGTAGAACCTCTGACTTCCCTCTGTGAGCTGGGGAGGAACAGGGAGGAAAGAAATAGGGAAGATTTCTATTTCACAGCATTGCTTGCCAAAGCATTAGTCAGTTATTTGACTCCAGATAACTTGGTAATTAATAATGTAATAAGGTGCAATTTATAGGCACTCATGCCTGAAGGCCTTGGGTCCCAAGGCCCTTGGTAAAAAGCAAAATTAAAAGCATTCATAATCTCAAAGAAGACAGCACCACCAGAGTTCATGAGACGGGATAACTGAGACTGCTGTGCTCCACACTCAGTGGACAGCAGTTCAGGCTCTCAGCTCCCAAGAGAATCCCCACACCCCCATATTTAGTGTCAGCAGGGTGCAAAGTTGGCCGCACGCATTTGACTGTAACATCCCCCCAACAGACTCACAACAGACCTCCTAATAAAAGCCTTTATTCTTATCCACTCTTTATCTCTGCCGTTGAAAGATGGGGAAGACATAGACAGGCATAGGTGGAATCCTGGATCTGCTATTTAATGGCTACTGACCTTGAGTGTCTTTCTACACCTCAGTTTCCACTTGACAGGATTGTCGTACGGGAGAATGAGAACAGTTGCAAAGGCTTTTTGAGTTTACAAAGTGCATTTTGGCACGCATTATCTCCTATAATTCTTTAACCACTCTCCAGAGTTTTGGAGCATAGAGTACCAACCCAATATCTATTCTCATCTGCTTTGTTTCTAAAACTCCCTGTTTTATTTCAGGTGGCAATGTGCAAAACTAAAACAGATTTCCCAACCTTCCTTACAGAGAGAAATGGTCATTGTAACGTAAGTGAGAGAGGTTGAGGTTGAAAGGAAGTCCTGGGAAAATTCTTCAGGGAGGCTGACTCACCTAAGAGTATGCCCTTTTCCCCCATCCCTTCTTCCTTCTAATTCCTATCTAGAATTCAGATGTGATGGTTGGTGCTGTGGCAACCATCTTGGATTATGAGGTGTACTTGAAGTTGAAAGTCATGTGTCAAGGATGGTAAAACAAAAACTAGAAAGAGCCTGGAGTCTCCAAATGACTGTGCAGCTGTCGTAGCAGCTTGGAACAGTTTGTTAATTTTTTTTTTTTACATGAGAAGATAATAAACCTCTATCTTGTTTAAGTCAATGCCATATATCTTATACTGATATGTATGATTATTCTGTGTTTTGAATGGAGAAATTGTGGCTCAACACAGTTGAGCAACTTGCGCAAAACCACTTCTTTAGTAAAAGAAGAGTTTGCAGTCACATTCCTGAGAGACAGAGCACTGCCTTTCCACATTCCCAATTCTTCTTCGGTTTGCAAAGATCTGTAAATATTAGGAATCAGGTGACATTCTTCTTCTGCCTGAAGATCAAAGCCGCTTGCTGCCTTTTGGTACCAGGAGCTCTTTTCTCCCAAGGGCTCTTTTCATCTCTCTGGCTTCCTTTATTCCTTCCTTCTTTCCACCTTTGGCTCTTCTGCCATTCAGTGCTTCCCACAACCATTTTACCTACTGGTGGGACATGCTGTTTGGCTACCCTAAGCCCCAGGTCAGGCATGGGAAGTGGAGGACACGTTACTGCCCCTGCTTTTGCATGTCCCTGGTAGAACCAAGACAGAGCCATTCCAGCCCTGGAGTTACCTCCTCTTGGGTTCCCTAGCTCTGGCTTCTGAGTGTTGCCAGGCAATGGAGGGCCTGTTCCAGTGCAGTCCTTCCAGCCCTCAGTCAGCCTCCTTCCACCCACTCGAATGACTAAGATGTGGGCAGGTACACTGTGCTGTGAACTTCTTGGAAGTCTGTGAGAGGCTGGCAGTGAGATGATAGATTCAGCCTGTCCCAGGTGGGTGAACTGGAATAAATCAGCCACCCCTAATCCTGGACCTTTGTGCCAGACAGAGGAGCAAGCTTTCCATGTCCTGGATAGATGCACAATTTAAGAAGGAAACACAAATCTCCATAGTGAATATGAAGCTTTAGAATGGACCTGTGTCTTTTGCCGTCCTCTGATCCATCCAGTGCCTAAAAAACTGAGTGTTGATTTCTGGTTTGGCAGGATGGTTTCAAGAATGTAGAGCTAGACAGAGGTGACATAAGAGAGTCCCTGAGAGCAGAGCGGGCAGTCCACAACATGTGAGAGAGCAATCGCAGTCCTGGGCCTGGTTGGAGTTCTAATAGCTGCGTGGACTGGGATGGAGTGCTAGAGATGTCCTCAAAAACTAGAGACTCAAAATATAATACAGACTTTTTCTTGGTCTTATATGCAAATTATTATAAAGGGTGAAAAGAGATCCATATTGAGATTTTCAATCCTCACTCAATCCAAATGCAGAAGAGCAAGGGAAAATGCTTCTCTTTCCCACTGATCAACCAGTTGATTGAAGCAAATAATGATAATAGCCAATACTTACATACTGCTTACTATGCCATGCACTGAGTTAAGTTGTCACATATATTAACTCAATCCTTACCATAATTATCTGATATAGGTACTATTATTGTACTCATTTCATGAAGGAGAACATTGAGAAACAGAGCACGTTGGTAACTTGCCCAAGGTCACAGAGCTGGAGAGTGGTGGGGCCCCAGACTTAGGCAGCCTGGCTCTGGAGTTTGGAGTTTGTGCTCTTAGCCATTACAGGCACTGCTTCTCAAAGGATGCTGGACTTGGGGTCACTGGAAAAGCATGGAGACAGGATTATTTTGGTTCTATTGCTAGCTCTGCCATTTACTAGGATTGGTTTATCATCAAGATAATTAGGACATAAATATCTATTTCCTATGAGGGAAGTATGGAAAATGCGTGGACACTCCCATTGCATGATAATCCAGTATTTTTGCATATGGTCTCTTTTCTCCAAACATATCTCATTGCCCATTCAATATGTTCCTCTGAACGTCACAACCCTTAGTGATAGAGCAAGTCTGGGTACAATTATCCTCATTTTATATAGGAGAAAAATGATGCCTAGCAATGTTACCTGGGCTCCTTCCAGGACATCCTACCAACTCTCTTTCTTGTCTTTTAGATATCTTTAAAATTTTTTATCTCTTTTCAATGGACAAATAAAATTGCACATATTTATTATGTACAATATGATGTTTTGAAATATATATGCACTATGGAATGGTTAAATTGAGCTAATTTTTTTTTTGAGACGGAGTCTCGCTCTGTCACCAGGCTGGAGTGCAGTGGCGGCATCTTGGTTCACTGCAGCCTCTGCCTCTGGGGTTCAAGTGATTCTCCTGCCTCAGTCTCCCGGATAGCTGGGACTACAGTCTTGTGCCACCATGCCCAGCTAATTTTTGTAATTTTAGTATAGACAGGGTTTCACCATGTTGGCCAGGATGGTCTTGATCTCTTGACCTCATGATCCGCCTGCCTCGGCCTCCCAAAGTGCTGGGATTACAGGTGTGAGCCACTGCGCCCAGCCAAATCAAACTAATTAACAGATGCGTTATCTTGCATACTTATTGCTTTTTGTGGTGAGAACACTTAAAATCTACTCTCTTAGCTATTTTAAAGAATGCAATAGATGGAGTGCAGTGGCTCACACCTGTAATCCCAGCACTCTGGGAGGCCAGGGGGGCAAATTGCTTGAGCCCAGGAGTTCAAGACCAGTCTGGGCAACATGGTAAAACCCCATCTCTACAAAAAATATAAAAATTAGCCAGGTGTGGTGGCGCTCGCCTGTAGTCCCAGCTACTCAGGAGGCTGAGGTGGGAGGATCCCTTGAACCCAGGAGGTCAAGGCTGCAGTGAGTCAAGATCGCACCACTGCACTCCAGGCTAGGTAACAAAGTGAGACCTGTTTCCAAAAAAAAAAAAAAAAAAAAAAAAAAAAGAATACAATGCATTAACTATTGTTGCTATGTTTTACGATAGCTATCTTGAACTTATTCCTCCTACCTAACTAAAATTTTGTGTCCTTTCACCAACATCTCCTCCTCCAGATCCCACAACTCTCTCTCATCCCTCCCAGGTCCTGGTAATCATCGTTTTAATACTCTCTATTTTTAGGAGTTCACCTGTTTTATGTTCCACATACAAGTGAGATCATGTGCTATAAATATCATCTTTTAAATGATTCAAACAGTACAGAGGGATATAGAGTGGCGTTTCCACACTTTTCCTTGGTATCCATCACTATTAGTATTTTTGTATTGTTCTTCCAGTATTTTCGGTAAGCATAGTGCATATGCACTTACAGCGTTTAAGGAGCATGCATGTGATTGTTTTGTATTCATTGTCGGCCTTGTGTGCCTCACAATACGTTACTCTCTAGAAGTCTGCTCCATTTTTTTAAAAATGATGTCATGATATTCTATAGTATAGATATGTCAGTATTTGTTTATTCCCTCTGCTATTATTGGGCATTTAGGTTCTATTTTTTTGTGATTATAGTAAATGCTGCAATGATTGCCCTTATTCATATGTTTCAGTGCACACATGCAATAATTTTCATAGAATGGGTTTCTAGAAATAATATTTCTAGAAATAATTATGGGCCTGATAGTATGGTTATTTAAAATTTTTAAGTACTACCAGCTGGGCGCATTGCCTCACACCTGTAATCTCAGCACTGAGGCGGGCTGATTGCTTGGGCCCAGGAGTTCAAGACCAGCCTGGGCAACATGATGAAACCCCATCTCTACAAAAAAATGCAAAAACTAGCTGGGAGTGGTGGTGTGCACCCATAGCCCCAGATACTCAGGAGGCTGGGGTGGGAGGATCGCTTGAGCCTGGGAGGTCGAGGCTGCAACACTCCAGCTGGGTGGCAGAGTGAGACCCTACTTTAAAAAAAAAAAAAAAAAAAAAAGTACTACCAAATTGTAATTCGATAATTTGATATAGTTTGGATATTTGTTCCTGCCTGAATTTCATGTTGAATTGTAATCCCCAGTGCTGGAGGTGGGGCCTGGTGGGAGGTGTTCGGGTCAGATGGGGACCCAAACACAGGATGAATCCTTTATGGCTTGGTGCTGTCTTTGAATAGTGAGTGAGTTCTTGTGAGATCTGGTGGTTTAAAAGTGTGTGGCACCTCTTCCCCTACTCACCTGTTCCCGTTCTCTCCATGTGATGTGCCTGCTCCCTCTTTGCCTTCTGCCATAGTAAAAGCTCCCTGAGGCCTTCCCGGAAGTAGAGCAGATGTCGGTGCCATGCTTCCTGGACAGCCTGCGGGATCGTGAACCTGTTCAACCTCTTTTCTTTATAAACCTCTTTTCTTTATAAATTTTGCAGTCTCAGGTGTTTCTTTGTAGGAATGCAAGATGGCCTAACACATAATCTGAACCAGTTTTGCCCAATGACATGTCCACCAACAGAATCCAAGAGGCGCTATTCCCCAACTAGCTTGCCAATGCTATGTATTTCCAGTTTTCTAAATTTTTACTTTTCTAGTGGATAAAAAATGACACCTTGTTCTTGGTTTAAATCGAATTTCCCTGATTACAAGGTTGGGCATTTAAAATATTTATTAGCCATTTGTATTTCTTCTTCCATAAAATTTCATTTACATTCTCCGCTGGGTTTTGTCTTTTCTCTATTGATGTACGGTAACTCTCTATATTCTAGATATTGACTTTGTTTCTGTTGCATATTTAGCAAGAGTTTTCCCACTGGTTTTTCTCTCCTGTCTTTTAAGTTTGTGCATCTTTTAATGTATAGAAGTTTTAAAATTCTAAGTAAGTATAGCCTCTCTTTATTTTTCAAATTATGGAAGGTTCCAAACTAATAGACAAATATAAACAATAACATAAAATCTGTACACTCACAACCAGCTTTATAGAATTTTAACATCTTGCTTCATTTGAACACCCCCACTATCTTGTAATTTTTCATTTGGACTTTTAATTTTACCTTTTAAAAAACAAACACAAATATTTATCTTTTTACAGTAAATTGCAATTGCATTTACTGCCATGTTTTGTACATTTCTGTGTTCATCATTGCTTCTTGTGATCTTCTGTCTGGCTTTGTTTTATTTCTAAATAAAATACATTCTTGCTAGTGCTTTTAGTGAGGGTCTGTGGATGTTAAATTCTTTTGGTATTTTTATATCTGAAAATATTCTTATTTTGTCCTTATTCTTAAATAATAGCTGTGGCAGTGACTGCTAGTTACCTACTCCATGTCCTTATTCTCCTTCTTAGAAACAGAATTGGAATGCTGGTTTGATTTGGGGACAGTCATGTGCTCAGCAGAAAGACTACATTTCCCAGACTCTCTCCTAGCTATGAGTGGCCAATGAGATACAAGAAGAAAACACCGAGTGCAGGGAACCTTCTTAAAAGGGGCTGACATCGCTAAGAGGGTCACACTTTTGCCCTCATCCTTCTTTCCTTGAACACAGAAGCCTACATGAGACAGTGAAGAAAGAAGCTACTAGCTAAGGGAGGCAGAGTGGAACCAAGGAGAGGGGACCCTTCAGGCTCTGTGATGCCCCATCCACTCCTGGGCTGCCACTTCCACACCCTTTTGATGGGAGAGAATGAATCCTTTATTTAATTGGTTTTAGCTTCTGTTATTAAGTCTTTGCTGCTAATAGCAACACTCAATCTAGGTTACTGTTTATTTTCTTTTCACACTTTGAGATGAGATTCTATTGTCCCTTGGCATCTGTCATTGTGGATGAGAGGTCTGCTGTTAGTATAATTGTTCTATCTTGATGTTTGGGTAATTGTAAAGATTTCCCCATGATCCTTGTTATTCTTTAATGTGTCTGTGAGTGGATTTATTTTTCTTTAACTTGCTAGATAGTTAGCATACACTTTCCACTTAAAGACATGTCTTTATCCAATTTTGGAAAAGTTTCAGCAATTTTCTCTTCAAATATTGATTTTCTGCCATTGCTTTCATTCTCTCTTTTCCTGGAATTAAATGAATGTTAAAATCTCTCTCTCAATTGTTCCTTCTTGTCTCTTAACTGCATTCCATATATATATATATGTCTATATATACACATACACATATATTGCTATATATAAACACACAAACATGCAGATATACATAGTATATATGTGTGTTAATGTATCTGTGTGTGTATATATATCTCTCTCCACACACACACACACACATAGGATTCTAGGTGAATTCCTTGGTTTCATCTTCTAGATATGAAATCTTTAACAGTGTTCAATTTCAAGTTTTTATCAAGTAGTGAATTTTAAAAATTTAATAACTTTGTTAATTCCTAGGATTTCTAGTGGGTTTTCTTTCTTATCGCACTGTTTGCATTTTATTGCTGCAAGATTTAATAATTCCTTATTCTTTTCTATTTGGAAGTTATGGCTTCACTTTTCTCTAAGAACATACTAAAGATACTGTACTTTAAAGTCTGTCCAGGCCAGATACACTGTTTCTTACCTGTAATCCCAGTGCTTTGAGAGGCTGAGGTGGGAGAATTACTCGAGGCCAGGAATTCAAGACTAGCAACATAGTAAGACCCTGTCTCTGCGAAAAAACAAAAAATAAAAAAAAATTAGTCTGATGTGGTGGCATGTGCCTGTAGTCCTAGCTACTCGAGAGGCTGAGGTGGACTTGAACTCAGGAATTTGATATTACAGTGAGCTATGATTGTGCCACTGCACTCCAGCCTGGGTGACAGAGCAAGACCCTGTCTCTAAAAATCAAAAATAAAAATTAAAAAGTCTGTCCAACTGTTGTACAAACTTGTTTTCACCTAGAGAGAATTTATATTCAACTGCTTTGCTGACTGTCTGAATTAGCTCTTAATTTCTACATGGATATTGGAATTTCAGTTTGGAGGCTCATTTTGAGGGAAGCTTTTGTTTGTTTTTTTCTCTCTCCTCTCTGTCTAGCTGTCTTGTGGTTGCCTCTGCCTGACTAGAGTTTCCAGAGAAAATATAAGATGTCCACTAAATTTAAACTTCAATCAAACAACAAATAATTTTAAATATAAGTATGCCTCAAATATCGAATGAGATGCACTTATACTATGCAATTATTTGAATTTAAATGGATATTCTGCAATTTTATTTGCAAAATGTGGTAACCTTATACCTGATGCTCTGTAACCCTATCTAAAACCAGATCTTATGGGGATTTGGGTTATTACTCCATGATGATATCTAGGTTATCAACAAAGCAAAACAAAATAAAACAAAGCAATATAAAAGACAAAACAGAAGTTGCCTTTTCAGGGCAATAGAGAAGGTTCTTGCTACCTGATATTCTCTCTTCTGGGACAGGACCTTCCCTACTTCTTGCAAAATGTGAAAGGCCAATACAGGAGGCTCTGCTTTTCAGCTCTCCCTGCTGCCTCAGAACAACTCTTTCCCTCTGAATATCACCATGCACCTCATTTGTAAGTCTACTCAGTCAATAGAGCACTAAATTCGTCTTGCATACAGGTCAAGATCATTAAATGTTATGAAACCATGATTTACAAAAGAAAGGGGAGAGGCATTTCCTGTCCAAAAAGAGCTTATAATCTAGTTTGAAGTCAGAACAAATGCAGGAAGAAAGATGGAAGGAAATTTACAAGACAGAAGCAAGAAGTCAGAACAAATGCAGGAAGAAAGATGGAAGGAAATTTACAAGACAGAAGCAAGAGTCAGTGCCAACAAATTAGACTATGGCTGATATGGAGGTAAGTAGTTAATTGAGATGGTGCCCCAGAAAAGGAAGATACTATTTGTTGAGTATCTATTATGAGCCACCTAGATGATCTCACTTAATTCTCATTGTAGTTTTATGAGTCAGGATTTATCATCCTGATTTTATAGAGAAGGAAATTGAGGCTCAGAATGATTAAATGTCTTGCCCTGTGTAATGTGATTAATAAATAGGTCTTCTAACACCACACTATTTTGACAAATTTGTGGATCAATGCTGGCTCGTTATCACTGAAAAATGTTGGAAAAGGAAGTCAAGAAATAGCGGTCTCATTTTAAGACCTTAAAATGCAAAGTTAGAAAACACCACAGCAATCATTCTAAAAGGGCTATCCTGCAACATTTTCCATAATCTTTTCCTGTACTTTTCTAGAAACAGAACTTGGATAGATCAAAATTCATTGACCAAGGTATTGACCAAAAGGAAGAACTTCAGGACTACGGCTATTGATATTTGCGTTAGTCAGTTTAGATGTCTATCTCCTTTGCATTCCAGACTAATCCTGGGTTGGGGTGGGAGTGGGTATAGTAATTTATATCACCACACTAAATGCAGTTATGAAATAAACTGTGGCTGGGCTTTGATGAATTCCCCTGGGAAGTGAATTATTGTGCCCCAAGAGAGAGTTAGGTGCTATAAAGTTTTATATCCCCGAGTTGGGAATGACTATGTTCCCTCAGAGTAGCAGAGATGCCAGTAACTTACTTCTGTCTTCTCAAATATGTGGCAATGACGTTTATGGCATCACATGCCATCAACCTGTACTCAGGCAGAGCTCTGCTCTGACACCTTCTCAACCTTCTCCACAGAATCTGGGGGACATAGACAGGGGCAATATTTGCCATGAGTTGAGCTTGCAGACTGTCTGCAAGTAAGATGGAAATGTCACTGCGCTGCCAGTGTAGAAAATGGCAATATTTATGGGAGGTTATTCTGAGCACCGAATTGGGGGAAATGATTAATTGCACTGGAAACAAGCTGGGAATTCTAACTGAGTTAGCAGGCCTGAGCTAAAAGTATAGGAGAAATTGGAAAGGAGGGAAATGTGTTCCTCCCTCCAAACATCCTTGAGAATAGCAATAGAGAGAACTGAGCCAGGAGAGGGCAGACTTTAAGTTACCCACACTTTAAGTTCCCAGGGTGGTAAGTATCATCGGGCAATAGGACTGAATCTAATCATCATCTTCATAACATAACCTCATGTTTGTGTTTGCATTATAATTTTCCATTTCCTTACATTCATTCTCTTATACATGCATTTATTCAGTGTTTATTGAGTGCCTACTATTTACCACACAGGTAATTGAGCCCTGGGAAGCAATGAATAAATACTGTTATAGTCCTTGTAGACCATATGGAGCTTACAGCTCAGTGTGAGAGGCAGACAGGAGTCAGAGGGTCAAAACTCACTGTGGGCTGGGTGTGGTGTCTCATGCCTGTAATCGTAGCACTTTGGGAGGCCGAAGTGGGACGATCACTTCAAGGAGTTCAAGACCAGCCTGGGCAACATAGCAAGACTCCTGTCTCTACAAAAAATACAAACATTAGTCATGCATGATTATTCATGCCTGTGGTCCCAGCTACCGGAGAGGCTAAGGTGGGAGGATTGCTTGAGCCCAGGTTAAAGCTGCAGTCAGCTGTGGTCATGCACTGTACTCCAGCCTGGGAGCAAGATCCTGTCTCAAAAAAAAAAAGAAGAAAACCATTGTGATATTACTACCAAAACGAATTTATGGCTGGGTATGCCTGGATCCCAGTTACTTGGGAGGCTGAGGAGGCAGGACCACTTGAGCCCAGGAGTTCAAGTCTGCAGTGAGCTATGCCTGTGAAGAGCCACTGAACTCCAGCCTTGGCAACATAGACAGAGCCCATCTCTAAAAAAAAATTCATCGTACTCTGAATATATATTTTATGTGGCAGCTACTGTTCTAGGAGTTGAGGATACAGCAGTAAACAGGGCAAAATCCTGCTCTCCTGAAACTTATGTCCTCGCACAGGAGACAAAACCCAAGTAACGTACAATTTCGAAATAAACATATGCTGTAATTTCAGGTAGTAATAGGTGTTACGATAAAAATAAAACGGAGTAAGTGGTTAGAGTGTGACTGGGTGACTGCTTTGGCTAGGATAGTCCCTCTGAAGGGAGACTCTTGAGAAGAGAACTGGAAAAACAGAGAGGATCCTGCAGAGATCTGCGGGAGACAGTTCCAGACCTAGAGAAAGGCATGTGCAGAAACTCTGAGGCTGGCACAACCTCGGCTGCTGTGTGGAATCAGACTGTGGGTGGGCAAGCGTGGAGATAGAGAGGCCAGCAGGAGGCTGTGGCAGGAGCCCAGAGGAGCGATTATGCAGGCTTGGACACGGACTGGGTTGGTGGCGGTGGAGGAGGTGAGACATAGTGGGCTTTGGGTTTCCACCACGAGAGGATTTGATCTAGTCAGGAAGGTCTGGACAGACTGGCCTGAGCAGGTAACATTGACACTGAGATCTGAAGGCTTAGTAGAAGCAACCAGGTGAAGATAGAAGGAAAGACTATTCCAGTACATAAATGAGCAGGTTCTTTGTGGGAGCAAGTCAAGTCTGAAGCATTGAAACAGATCTGTGGGCCTCGGCGAAAATGAAGAGTGAGGTGAAGCTGGAAAGACAGGCAGCATCCAGGCCATGTGGGGCTTTGGGGGCCGTGGTGAGGAGCTTGGGCTTTTTCCTAAGTGCTGTGGAGAGTTAAGAAAGGGTTTTCCATGGAAATCACATAGTTGTATATGTGTCTTGGAAAGGCCTCTGGATGCAGAGTGGAGAAAGCTCCGTTTTTCTATTTCACATTCACCCTCTGAAGGAAGTTCTTCTATCCCCGTTTTACACAACAGGAAACTGAGTCTCACAGGGTTGATGCCTCTTGGCCAGGATACACAGCGTGGCTGACTCCTCCCTCTGGAGTCTAAATTCATAGCCCTTTGGACCCTTTCACCTCTTCTGCCGTCAGGGTTTCCCCCTCTCTCCCCAGCAACCCCGACACCCTCCCCACTTGACTATAGAACCCAATAGTGACCAATGCAATCACGGGGGTTTGATCTGCTCCTTCTCAGACTGCAGGCCACAGGCTCTTCCCCCTTTCCATCTTTCCAGAGTTTTTACTTCTCCTCTGGGTTGAAAAGTTCCAAGGATGCAGGTGTGGTCTTCATTTCCCTATCCTTTTTAACATTTATGAATTCAGCATTGTCGCTTCATGGGGCCCTGGAGAGGTAACATATTGTTACTGACATTCCTGCCAACATCCCCCTCTCTCCCTCCTTCAACAAATCAACCTTCCTTCCTTCCTTCCTTCCTTCCTTCCTTCCTTCCTTCCTTCCTTCCTTCCTTCCTTCCTTCCTCCCTCCCTCCCTCCCTCCCTCCCTCCCTCCTTCTCTCCCTCCTTCTCTTCTTTCCCTTCTTCCTTCCTTTCTTCCTTCCTCCCTCCCTCCTTCCCTCCCTTCCTTCCTGCCTTCCTTCCTCCCTCACTCCCTTCTTTCCTTCCTTCCTCCCTTCCTCCCCTACTTCCTCCCTCCCTCCCTCCCTCCCTCCCTCCCTCCCTCCCTCACTTCCTTTTTTTCCTTCCTTCCTCCCTCCCTCCCTCCCTTCCCTTTCATCTTCCCTCAGACTTACTGGACTCTACCTAGGCTCCAGGTCCCAAGGTTACAGAAAAGATCCTTGACCACTCTGGAGAAAAAGATATGAAAACCAGCTAGCACAGTTTAACTGGATAACAGCATTTGAGGAAGTTGGCCAGACGTGTGCCCCTTGTTGGAGATCCAGGGGAAGTAAGGGATAGTACAGAGGAAAGAAGAGACTGAGTTTTGAAAAGGAAAAGGGTACAGAAAGAGCTTCCCAAAGAAACACGCAAATTCACTGCAATCCAATCCAACAGAAGACACTGAGTAGAAAAAGCCTCTATCTAAAAATGTTTTTGGTCCTTCTAGTCCTCACAGATGGCAATAGCGAGGAAGATGTGTGCTGACAGAGTATGAAATTTTCGGCAGCTACGGAATAAGAGGCTCAGAAATGGGGGCTAGTGCTCTTCAAAATCCCCAACGGAGAGACACCCTGAGAACAACAGAAATTCTGGAGGCTCTGAGTCCTTTCCCATGGCCTGCTTCTCCTCCTCTCCCCTAACCCTCCCAGCACAAATTGCAATTGATCCTATGGGGTAAGGAAGGTTGTTTGGGTGTTATTTATTGTTTTGGTGGCTGCGGATTATGTTTATTTATTTACTTATTAATTTTGCCAGTCAAACTCAGGTTTATTGACAGGATTGAGCCTGCCCCTAGGCGCTTCCACCCAGCCTACCGCAGTGCACAGAGAAATAATTAGTTGCTGAGGTATCAGGAACAGATGTCGAACTGACATCTTCCGTTTACTGGTGTCAAATTCAGCAGTTTTCCTGCCTCCCAATAAATTACCAACCACTCGCTGTCTTCCTGCCTCCCTCCTGCCTACCTGGTGGGGCTTTCCTCTCTCATTAAGAGCAGAGCAAACACCTCCATGGTGACCTCGGCCTCTAACGTAATCCTCTTCTTCCCCGCTTCTGCCTTTTAAATCTTATTTATGACTTTTTGATGGATATGGCAGGAGGAGAGTGTGGCTTGATTCTCTCCCTCCTAAGAGAAGCTCTAGCTTGCTCTGTTGCTCAGAGAACAGGGAGCCCCCAGGAGCCTCAGGCAGGAGTAGGCTATTAATTTCTTCATACTGGGGCAGTGACCTTTATCTCCATGGGGCATCCTGAGGCTTTTTTGCAGATGCCATCAAAGTCGACTGCACTTTCAAAAGTCATGCTCAGTTCCTGAATGGTATACAATATATCTGCTCTGAAACCTCTAGGAAAGACAGAGTGGGGTCTTGGGGGTATTTAGGGAAATGACACAAGGGAGGGTCTAGGGAGGTTAAGGAGAATATTTCATAAAACAGGTGTAACAGGCGTTGTGCTTTGGAGAAGCTGTCAATTTGGGCTGACATGTGGGATAATATCAGGGCTGGCAGGAAATTCATTTATTCATCACTCAGCTCCTATTCATGTGCCAGGCATGGTGCTAGGTCCTGAGCATGCTGGAATGAGCTATTCTTGGTCTGCATTCTTAAGGAGTCTACGGCTGGCCAGCTGGGGAGTCTGGTGGGCCATACTAAGGAGTGTGACCTTTACTATGAAGGTGCTGGGGAGCCTCTGAACAATTTTAATCAAGGGAGTGATGTGATCTGATTTGCATTTTAAAAAGATCACTCTGGAGCCTGAGTGCGGGATGGACAGGGTGTGGGACGGTGAATAATACCAGAGATCTCATTAGGGAGCTCGTGGAGTAGTCTGGCTGATAGATGACTACGGTCTGCTGAGGCAGTAGGTATGGAGGGAAAAGATTTTAGAGGTAGAGTCAGTATGACTTAGACATTGGGGTTAAAATAGATGTAAACCCATTACCTTATAGTCCAGAGAAAGTGAAAGGATCTATTTCAGGTCATGCAACCTATAAGACTTGGCCAAACCAAGATGTGACTTCAACTCCGTGACTTCCTCTTGAGAGTTCTGTTCATTCAGAAACAGCTTCCTCTCCCTCCAGATGAAGACCTGGAAGCAGCTCCATGCCACTTAATCCAACAGAATTTTGGGAGTGGAAGTTCTAAACGTGGTCTTGTCCAACAATTTACATTGTTACCAGCTCCATCTATAGTCTTCCCACTAAAGACGTCCAGCACCTGGACACAGGGAACTTACACCTTTTGGCCCCACTCACCCAATTCTTGGCGGGCTTCTTCCCAGAAATACCTAAATCGGCCTGTGACAGATTCTGCCCGTTGTTGTTAGTTCTGCTCTAACAGGTCAGAAAAGCAAAAGAAATCAAAACACACAGCAGACTGCAAAGCTCCTGATAGTGAGTTCTCATCCCAGAAGCAAAATCTAGTTAGGAGAGAGATACGAGCTCAGATGTTTGCTAAGCACTAAACTGCCAGCATTAAACTAGCAGGAATGACTGAGTCACACTTCTCACACCTGCCAAGCTGACTGAGCTACTCTTGTCACTGGGTGAGCGGACTCTTCATATGGGCAGGGCAGGAAATTTGTAAAATTTCACCCTCTGAACCCTGGATTTCTAGATTGCACACCCATTATCTCCCATCTCCTGCTTCCTGTGATGTACACAGCGATCTAACAGGAGCTTGTCTGTTCCTGGTGACAACTCTCTTGTTCCCTCCTACATGCAGATGAGGAGTTAGCCCCAGTGAGGTCTGTGTCCTTGTGCTATTCACTAAACCTATGCAACTAACCTAGTTACCTGATGTACCAGCTTAGATACAAGCAGTAGTGAGGCTCCATTTCTGACTTTTAATTGGCTGTAATGTGTGATTATGACCTCTTACTAAACATTTTCCATTAAGCTCTCGTGTTTACATAACACCATGAGTCTGGCTCATCAGTCCTCCAGAAATTTCCCTGATTTCTGCCCTTTCTGTGAAGCCAATTATCTCCCCGTGTTTGTCTTGCAGATCTTTTTGAAGCCTGAGATGTTCTTGAACCACACAGTGTGTGTGTCTGCCCTTCTTTTTTCCTCTACCCAACCTGGAGATCCTCCGTGTCACCCACAAACTTCCGGTTGGAACGAACCTCTAGTTTCCTATTTTCCAGGCATCTCTAGGTCAGTTAACCCTTCTCCTTCTTAGTCACCTGTGACTTACTGCTTGGACCTTTTCTCAGCCAGGCAATGACACATTTCAACACTGTTTGAAGGTTCCTGTGCTTCCCTCCCTCCTAAAGGAACCTGAATTGATTAATACAAGTTTTGCACCAGCAACAAAAAAAGAAAAAAAAAGTTGTAAAAGCCTGGGGAAAACATGAGTAGTGACAGAAATGAAACAAAGATACAGACAACTCCAGTTTCAAGGAAGAGAAAAAAGGCACCCAGAAAAAAAGTGAAAGAAGATCTAGGGACTAACAATAATAAACACAAGTAGGTGGAGACTATAGTTGCATAATAGATGTTATGTAAAAAATTCAATATTGTTAGAAATGAAAAAAGACTAGAATTGACACTGAAACTGGGACTGACGATGAATTAGAAAACTAAACAAAAACAAGGAACTAAATAAATAGATAATAGTAATGCATGAAAAAAAAAAAAACCGAGCTAACAAAATAGATTTATTCTATGAAAAATAGAAAGCAGGAAAGCTTAACCAAATATGGAAACAGTAAATAAAGATATAATAGTAGAAAGTTTCCTGGAGCTTTTTCTAATAAATAATTTAATCTCTATAGAGTCCCTTTCAGGATTAATTACCAGAGAAAGATGATCAGAAAATACTTTGGTAAATAGTATTTAAAAAAAGCTTTAAAGACAAAGGCATATCTCAAGCAAATATAAAGAAGAGAAATATAATTTCTCAGACAATTTCAAGTAGCTGAGAAATGACAACTAAATAATAGAATTGGGATTAGTATAAAGATAAAATCCTTAATTACAATATCACGTATCTATACTCCTATAAGGAAAAAAGGAAAACCTACTGCTGAATGACAAGGCTAAGTACTGTAGATGACAATGTTCTCCAAGTTATCTTACAGATTTGATCCTATTAAATTAACAGCAAAAATACTTCATAAGGGTAAATAGATGTTATTATAAATAATATGTAGAAATAAAGATAATTTGGGGCTGGGTGTGGTGGCTCATGCCTGTAATCCCAGCACTTTGGGAGGTTGAGGTGGGCAGATCACCTGAGGTCAGGAGTTCAAGACCAGCCTGGCCAACATGGTGAAACCCTGTCTCTACTAAAAATACAAAATTAGCCAGGCGTAGTGGCGCGCACCTGTAATCCCAGCTACACAGAAGGCTGAGGCAGGAGAATCACTTGAACCCAGGAAGCAGAGGTTGCAGTGAACTGAGATCATGCCATTGTACTCCAGCCCGGGCAAAAAGAGCAAAATTCCGTCTCAAAAAAAAAAAAAAAAAAAAAAAAAGGAAAGGAAAGAAATAAAGATAATTTGGAGATCATTGTACATTCCTTCTATAAACATTAAATAAGCCTCTACCGTATGCCAGGTACTGGACTGGCTTGCCAGAAACTTGCTCTAGCAAGTATTTTTTGTTTCATGGTGACAATTATTCAGATGCTGTAGAACTGGCTTAAAAACAGAATATAGGTCATTGGGAGATAATAGAGATTCCAGAAATAGACTCTAAAGAAAAAATATTTTAAAAATATGTGACAAGTGAAGTATAAGGAACCAAAGGGAAACAGATAATTGTATGTTTTGCTGGGATCACAAGAAGGGATGTGGAGAAAAATCCAGATCTATAACTTACACTTATAGCATTGTACATCTAGGTGGATTAGGGACTATAGTGTTAAAAAGAAAGGAAAAGAAAATAGAATCTTATCCTTATGCAACTGTGGAGGGAAGTTAATTTCTTCCTTGCTTGAATCATAACATTTTTAGCAATAAGGATGATAGGTTAAGATCCACACAGATTTAAAACTTCATGAAAAACAAAATCCAGATATAAAGAAAACAAATGGGAAATGCACATCACAGATAAGATAGAGAAAAGTATGAATTCAAAATATATCAACAGGTTATACATATCTACAAGGGACAAGACCATGTGTCGACTGAACCTGTTGCTGGATAATGTGAACAGTAGCAAATGTAATAGAAAATAGGATATAATAGAAAAGTTGGTGAGGAAGATGATCACCTCACATGTAATTAATTTAATTTAAAGACAAAGCAACTGTGAGCTCCCACTTCATGTTTATTAGCAAAAACAAGCCAAAATAATAGAACTCAATGCTGCTACATTTCTCTGCAGACAGGAATTCTCACACATCACTAGTGTCAACGTTAATCTCTATAAGACACACCATGAAACTGAGTGCATGCTTCAAGCCAATGTTTCCTTCTCTGGGAGAGTCAAAAAAATTATTGCATACAAGTTGTAACATATTTTTATACAAGGGTTTATGGTAGCATGGTTCATAATACTGAAGATCAAAATACTCATACACTGGGAAGAGGGTAAGTAATCTGAATTTTATTCATTCAAAGTGAATGAATCTTCACTTTGAATCTTATTCATTCACTCAGAAACCAATACCCAAAAATATGGCATTTTGATATATCGAAATGAAGAAACCTCAGGGTCTCTCTGACCTCGCCCCACCCCATCATCTCTCCCAAAGAAGCTGAAGTTCCTTTATCTCCCTAAGATCCAGACCCACCAAGGAACACAATTGCTCCTTCTTCCCCTCCCTGTTATCTCATCATTTATTGCAGAAAAGAAGACCAAGATGTGGCCATATCTCAGCAGACCTTTTTAGGAGTATAATGACTGTCTCTAGGGATCATTTAAATTCAAAAGAAAACTATATTGTGGGTGCAACTGGCTGGGCCCAGCATTGTGGGCAGTAAAAGTATCTACCAAGACAGTTGTGGGTAAAGAAAGGCAGATTTATTAGAGACAGTATAAAGATATGTTGCAAGAGTTTAGCAAGCAGCATAGCAGAAAAGGGGCTGTCTCCAAAGAGGCAGGAGTAAGGAAAGTTTTATAGGGTTGTGCTGGAGGGGCTATGTACCAAACGAGGTATTTGGGAATAGGATGTAGTGCAGGTGAGTTGTTTGTAGTAGGCCATTTTTCAGAACAATGGTTATCCCCCTCCTGCGGCCCCTTCCTCATTGTGGCTGACTTATCAGGACTCTACAAACTATTTACAAATTAATTTATGTTCCTCATCCAATCATTTTCCATAGTAAACATTTATTACCTCTCAAAAGAATTCCTCTTCTCCCCACTCCTATCACCCGCCTTACCAGAATCCAAGGCCCCATTCTTTCTATAAGTTCAAGATGGTATATAAGCTTGTATAACTCACCGAGAAGTTAGATCTTCGTTCTGAAGGCTCCTGTGCATACAGGTTAAATAAATGTGTATGCCTTTTCTCCTATTAATCAATCTGCCTCATGCCATTGATTTTTTTGAGCAAACCTTTAGGGGGCCAATGACCATAGCCCCCACAAAAGGCAAATTATAAAACCATTTACTCACAAATTGAGTTATTCAGATACGTGGAAAAAGTATACAAAAAGTGTTCAAGAGAAAAGCACAAAATGTAAGATCCACTCAGCATAACTAATTAGAAATAATACGTATTATTGAAAATGACAGGAAAGTCTCTAAGAAATGGTGATAGTTGTGTTAATGGGAAAATAAACCTCTATAAAATATTTTCAAGAGTTTCTTTGAGCCAGTATGAGTGACCGTGGCCCGGGGAACAGCTTCAAGAGGTTCTGAGAAAGTATGCCCGAGGTGGTTGGGTTACAATTTGGTTTTATATATTTTAGGAATATAGGAATTGTAGGTAAAATTATAAATCAATATATAAAGGGTATACAATGGTTAAATCTGAAGAGGCAGGATTCCTTGAAAGGAGGGTAACTTACAGGTCATAGGTGGATTCAATGATTTTCCCACTGCCAATTGGTTGAAAGAGTAAAACTTTGTCTAAAGGCTCCAAGTCAGTAGAAAGAAATGCTTGAATTAAGATAAGGGGGTTCATGGAGGTCACGGTTCTTGTTACACAGATGAATCTTCAAGGGTAGCAGCCTTTGGAGAGAATAGATAGTAAATGTCTCTTTTCAGAACTTAAAGGTGTCAGACTCTTATTTAATCTCTCCTAGATCCAGGAAAAGACCTGTATTGGGAAGGCCTTGCTGCATTAACAGAGATTCTCTACGTATGCAAATTTTTCCCACAAAAGAGGGCTTTGCAGGACCATTTCAGTTTGTTGGCCCTGTGGTGGCCATTTCAAAACATGTCCAAAAAATATATTTGGGGGTAACATATTTTGATTTCCTTTGGGATCTGCTATCTGTCATTTCATGCCATACCAGAGTCAGGTTAAAAAGTCGGCTACATTATGCAGGATTAATAAAAACCCATCTAATGAGATATTATGGTTTGTAGGTATGACTTAAGTGCTCCCTTGCATGGTCTTAGGTCTTCTTAATAATTTGACATTGCCACAAATAGTCTATTTTGCCAGTCTTATGATCTTTATTTTAACATAAAGTCCAAAAGATGGTGTCGTTGGTGTGCCTGGCTGGGGCTGGCGTCGAGGGTGGTACAAGAATTTACCAAGACAGTTGTGGGTAAAGAAGGCAGATTTATTAGAAAAAGTACAAAGATACATTGCAAGAAAGCAATGGGCAGTACAGCAGAGAAGAGGATGTCTGCCAAGAGGCAGGGGCTGGAGGGAAATGTTATAGGGTTGAGCTGGAGGGGCTACATGTAGACAAGATGTGCAGATAAGGTTGTGCTTCTGGGACTACATGCAGAACGAGGTCTTTGGGAACAGGATGTTGTGCCAGTGGGTTCTCTGTAATTAGCTGTCTCTCAGAACAATTGTTCTCCTCTACCTGGAACCCCTTTCTTGTTGCTGCTTACTTATCAGGACTCCACAGGTGGGGGTGTGTCAGACCTCCCTTCTCAACATGGCCAGGAATTCCATTTTCAGGTTTCTCTGGGGTTACCTTGGCCAAGAGGGGGTCTGTTCAGTTGGTAGGGGGCTTAGGAATTTATTTTTGTTTAAAGTTGTGATGATAACCAAGGCCAGTTTTCATTAAGCCTTCATTTTTGCCATACCTTGTGCTATGTCTTTTATGAAAATTATCTTATTTAATCTCAACAATGTAGCAGTAGGTATGAACTCTAGAGGAAAAACGGATGCACACAAAGTTAAGTGACTTGCCCAAGGCCACAGAGCTGGTAAATTTCAAAGCTGGGGTTCAAACTCCAGGGTCCATTACTACTTAATACAACCTGTTACCTCTTGAGGCCTATATTCTACCTGTTCTCTAAATGTTTACTTAGAGCAGGCCCAGCTGATTTATTTTGGTAAGCTGGGAGGAGACTTCTCCAGAATGCATTGGCCATTCCCTCTCCTTCTCAGGGTAAAATGTCTCAGCTAAAGACTTTCCTCATCAGAGGAAAACCGCTTTCTAATTTCCACTGCAGCCCTTATGGTCTAGGTCTAAAAGGAAAAACGTCCCCAGCTCTCCCTCCTGTGACATAAACGTACAAGAACTCCACCCTAACAACCATGTCGTTATATCTGTGATGTTTATTTTCTCGTGACCACCTTTCCAGTGAGGCCACTCTGAAAGGTTGGGCTCTGTGTCATTCCCTTCTAACTCACTTCTCTCTCACACACATCTCTTTCCCTATGAATATTTAGCACCAACATACTTCAAGATGATTCTAAAAGCACTATTTTATAATCAGGATTTCTGTCTGAGCCAAATGTCCCTTTGAAGGGCTTTTACTTCTCCACCTTGCTTCCTGCACACATAAGTCACATTCCAACAGGAAGAATAGAAGCACTTTGAATGTTTATATGTGGTTTTCTCGGTGGAATATTGCATTTGAGGTCTGATGGCAAGAAAAGCCTGAGTGGTGAGGGAAACCCCCCGGGAGGGTTTAGTCAGCCATCCTCAGTGTTTGGGAAGCTCCTCCTGTGCACCTAATGCAGTCCTATGCCCAGGACACAACACATGGAAAGACTGCATGATGGAACTGTTAGGATCCCCTGCAGGGGTGGGAAACTCTACCGTCTGCTGCCTGTTCTTACATGACCCGCTAGCTATGGATGGATTTTACATTTTTAAGTGGCTGGAAAAAGAATCAAAAGAATCCTTTTTTGTGACACGTGACAATAATATGAAATAAAATTTCAGTGTCTATAAATAAAATTTAATAGGAATACAGTTCACTCATTCTGTGTTCCCAGGGGCAGTAAATTTGAGCAGTTGTGGCCCTCCCTCAAAGCTTAAAATGTTTACCATCTGGTCCTTTGGAGAAAGGCTTCTCACTTCTAGTCTAAAGGGATGTCTCTTCTCCTTAAAGGCTGCTCTGCCCTAAACGGAAACTGTCCCTGCTCTCCCTCTATTTGAATCTTACACAAAAGGCCTTCTGTAAACCAGAAATAAAACCATAAGCAACCCCCCAACTGACTAATGGACCCTCCCTGTGGCCAAAGGCATTCCAAAGTTAACCTGAAAAACTAGTTCAGTCCACGATGAGAAGAGAGGGTTAGACATGCCTCATACCTCCTCCCTTTTGGAATTCAGGCACAACTGATCATCATTAACATCAACACAGAGACGTTAAGACTGACAGACTCTTAAAGCCTGATGAGACATATTTACAGTCTATTCTTTCTGAAGCCTGCTACCTGGAGGCTTCATCTGTGTGATAAAACCTTGGTCTCCACACCTGCTTATCTTAACCCAGACATTTCTTTCTATTGATTCCTCTTTCAACCAATATCCAATCAGAAAAATCTTCGAATCTGCCTGTGATCTGGGATCACCGCCTCTTCCAATTGTCCTGCCTTTCTGAATGGAGCCAATGTATATCTTACGTGTATTGATTGATGTCTTATGTCTCCCTAAAATGTATAGAACCAAGCTGTAGCCTCAGCACCTTGGGCACATGTTCTCAGGATCCCCTGGGGCTGTGCCATGGGCCATTATGAGTCCCTCAAATTTGGCTTAGAATAAATCTTTTCAAATATTTTACAGAGTTAGACTCTTTTTGTTGACACCTCTATCCCCATAACCATGGTGTTATATATGGCATTTATTTTCCTGTGACTACGTTTTCCACAGACTGGATCTCTGCAGAAGAAAAATATCTGTGACTGTATAGTCACTTACCTGTGATCCAGAGAGGGAGCTAAGGGTTGGATGGAGAGGTGAGGGCTGTGTTCAAAGGGCTTAGATATCCCCACTGGTAGAAGCAAAATGGTTTTAGCATGTTCCTAGCACCAGAGATATGTACTTGGTCCAATGGGAGTTGGGTTTTAACCAGCAGAGTACAGTAAGCCCAATTTCTTCCTCAGGAATGTTTCTGGTTCCATCTATTGATCTCACCATACCGGGAGCATGTTTTTTTTTTTTTTCTTTTTTAAAAATTTCTGTCTCCCAACCCTTTCTTTAGTACTCTCTGGAAGAGATTTTTACTTAAAAAAATATTAGGCCCTGCTCTCAGCCCAGAGTTTATCCTGCAAAGATGTCTCAGCAAGAGAATAGAGAAAGACTATGACTCATTGCAATAAAGTAGATATTGTGACAAGAAAGATGTTAACATCTTAATGAAAGCCCTAAGGGGAAATTTGCATTAAAAATCTTCCTGTTGCTTAAAAAGAGCCACTGATGCCTTATTTGAAAAAATCAAACCCCAATTTTGTTAAATATACAGTCTGGGGAAGATTTGAAGTATTTTCTGTATCTCCTCTGAGTTTTTTCCTTGTCAGAATCACAGATGCTGAGAGTTGAAGAGGCCCATCTTCCCTCAGCCCACCCTTCCGGCAGGCACTGTGGTAGGAACACTGTCTTACTCCCTCCAGGTCCCTGAAGCTTTTTGAAATTGGAGTAAAACTAGAAGATGGGCCAGCTCCTCAGACTGGGAACTTTGATAGAGCAAGAAATCTCTTGCTCAAGTTTCTCTGGACTCCTACATTCATCTACTTCTTCAAGTCTATTTAAAAAAGACTCAGCTGGTTTTTAAGCTTCTTGAAATTTCTTTTTCATTTGGAGTTTGTCCAACATTTTTGACAGATTGTTACTTACATGCTCTAAGTGACAGGGAGATCACTACTTCTTGAGGCAGGATGTGCTACACTGGGCTGGACTCTACCTCCCATTAACCTCTCCCACTGGTCCCAGTTCTTCCTCTGGGATTACTAAGTGACCTATTCACTTTTCTTTGTGGCAGTCCTTCACATGGTTGTAGACAACAACTGCAGGTCTTCCTGGGTTCTTTTGTTGCAATCAAACACCAATGTAGAAAAGTTCTGCTTAGCCCCACCTTTCTGGCTGGTTTCCAGTGAAAACACAGGACAGATCTTCAGGCACAGGGGCATCTCCATCCTTGGATGCCAGATCAATCTCTTGCTCCTCCAGAAGGAAAAGCTGGAAAAAGCAGAGGCCAGACCTATTTTTTCCCCCAGGGTTTGAGGGAAATTACCTCAGGGAAGAAAGCTTCAGCTGCAGTGATGTTGGCTGTTTCTGTTAAAGGAACAGCTGAATTGACAGCCCGCATCCCACTGGGAAGTATGTCAGGTTCTTGGGTAGCCAGACTCTGCAGCTCCAGCCAGTGGCAGGTACAACAGGAAGTTTGAGGGAAATGTTGAAACAGAAGGGCTAACCTGATTAGGTCTGTCAAACTTGCTTGCTTTTAGTCATTCACTTCTAGCTGATTTTAAAACCTATATAGCTAAAAGTCATGTAGCTAGGCAAAATATAATTAAACTTCCACTCACTAGCTTTCTTATAGATAACAGCTTTGATGTAATGGTCACTATGGTAACAGTTGCCTAAGTTGTTTTTCAGGAACTTAGGGTCAGTTTTTGTCCAGTTCAAACCAGCTGAGACCACCAACCCTCCAACTGAGCCTACAGGAGCATCCTATAGGTAACCTTTTGATGTCAGAGGACCAAAAATTCCACTCTCAGATCATGCAAATGAGACATTCAGGCTGGCTAATTCCCTATTTTAAGATGGTCTGAATGAAAAAGTCTAGCTTATCTAACCCTCAGTCAATCAGTAACAAAAGACCCAGGAAGCTCTTAACTGCAAGGTTTTATTTTGAGGGCTAGGGGCTTCCTGGGAGCTCTATATGTGCATCAGACTTAAACTCCAAATTAAAGTTACACTTTCCTCATTTTAATGCTAAAGTTCATGCCCTAGGGTGTAGATTTAAAATGCTAGTACTACATATGATATATGAAGAAACATGTTGAGTCACTACACAAGCACTGGAAAAACCCCTACTATACATGCCCTGATGTAACCCTTCCCTATGGAAAGACCCTGTCAAACTAACACACACACTACCCTCAGGTAGCAGCTGCCTCCCTTGTGCACCACCTCATAAACTCCCTTTATTTCTATGCCTGGTGATCACTCTTGATTTAAATCCTGGGAGACTGCAAGAACCTGGGACACTGGTAGCACCAACACCATCATATGAAAAGCCATGAAGTCTGCCTACCCTTGTGCAGATCACTGATTCTCACTTTTCCTCACCTCAAGTCACCTTTCCCCATGCTTCAGACCACCCTGTTTTGTTATCCCATAAATATCCCTAAACTCTGTCTTTGGGAAGGCAAATTTGAGAACTCTTCTCCCATCTGCTCACTTGGTAGCTTCTCTGCTGTAAAACTCATCTTCTCATTGATTGACACACTATGCAATAGGCAAAATGAGACTGGCTCACTAGCAATATGTGTATCCTCCTGTGTATATGATACCCAGGAAGGAGACTTTGCTGAATTCCAGTGGTGAGGAGAGCAGAGTAGCCTTACCAGGGGACAAGGACATTGGATCACTGGGTGCTCACTAGATAGGAGGAGGAGGGAAGGGCCTGAAACAAAACAAGTCGTGGATATTGGTCATGCCCAAAGTCAGGGGGCAGCTCAGAACCTTCCTCATTCATTCACCTGGCCATACCCCTGCCCCAGTCCAAGGAAGTGTTAAATAAAATGTATAGGAGGCTATTGATTTGGCCTGAGCTGTTGCACTAGGCCCAATGGACCAAACCAAGATGGAGTCACTCATTCTAAAGTTCCATGCCATCAAACTAAAAACTAAGTTGTTTATCTAACCTTCCAAGACATGGGGGGCGGGGGAGAGAGAGACAGAGAGAGAGAGAGACAGAGAGAGAGAGAATAGCCAAATTCCGAATAGCCAAATAGGCCAGTTTTAGCCAACGTAAGGAAGTCCCCTCTGCTTTAACCTCTACAAGGAAAATAACTGAAATTGCCAGTCTACTTTTTGTTTTTTGTTTCTGCTTTATTCAGCCCTTTTTTGTCCATAAAGCCAATCTCCTCTGCTCAGCTCATTGGAACACTCATTGTTTTTTACAGAATGAGGTGTTGCCAGACTTTAGAGTTGCCAATAAAAGGCAATTAAGATTTTTAGACTAAATTTGTTGTAACTGTGCCTTTTGACAGAAGTCTATTTGTCGGTTCCACAGACCCAGAACGTGTTTTTCAGCAGAACACTGGCAGCACAAACAGCAGTCTGCCCGGTGGCATCATGATCACCCAGAATCACTGCTTCACTTGCTGCCTCCCTTTGCTGCAGTAACCCAGTGTCCTAGCCATGCTGCTTTTGTGATTCTTTGCAGCAATTCTAGTAGGAACAAGAAACAAACAAAAACAGGCCGGGCACAGAGGCTCATGCCTGCAATCCTAGCACTTTGGGAGGCTGAGGTCAGAGGACTGCTTGAGCCCAGGTGTTCAAGACCAACCTAGCCAACACAGCAAGACCCCTGATATGGTTTGGCTGTGTCCCCACCCAAATCTCATCTTGAATTCCCATGTGTTATGAAAGGAACCTGGTGGGAGGTAATTGAATAATGGATGGAGGTCTTTCCCATGCTGTTCTCAGGATAACAAATAAGTCGCATGAGAGCTGATGGTATTATAAAGGGGGAGTTTTCCTACACAAGCTCCTCTTTTTGCCTGCTGCCATCCATGTAAGACATGACTTTGCTCCTCCTTGCCTTCCACCATGATTGTGAGGCCTCCATAGCCATGTGGAACTGTAAATCCAATAAACCTCTTTCTTATGTAAATTGCCCAGTCTCGGATATGTCTTTATCAGCAGTGTGAAAACGGACTAATACAACCCCCATCTCTTATGAAAAAAGCCAGCCCTTCTGTGGTCAGGTTTCTAAGGTAAGGGATCTAATATAGTTCTTCCAGAGCAGATCTGTTGTGGGGTAAGGGCCCAGCTCCTGGGATAGTCAGAGGCCCAGGCTGAGCAACAACCATAAAGGAAAGATGACCTCCTGCCAGAATATTTGGAGCTCCCTTTTATTTCAAACCAAAAACCAGTCTCAACGTGACTTTGTGGATAAGGAAAAAAAAATCCTGCAAAAATGATTATATGTTTTTCTCCCATTTCAGGTTCTTACTTGGTTCACTACACCACATGGTGTGGTGGTCAGAATTTGCTCTTTATACTTACTTCCCTTTCCTTCTTCTTATTCTTTACTAAAGGAGCATTCAGGGCACACAGAGCATTGAAAAATAAGCACTGACTACTATGGCTTTAGTGCCTGAAGGGATGCAAGAACTGGACCAACCTTAGAGGTCACTTACACAACCCCCTGGTTTTTTCAAAGGAAAAGAATGAGACTCCAAGGAGTTGAGGGGTTGAGAGGTCATGAGACAAGCCTCTCAGATGTTAACAGACCAGGGTCACTTCAGTTTTTTTGAGGTCCCTTGTATATTAAAATAAAAGAAACAATTTAAAAAATGAGAATCGTAAGAATTATGAAAGTTTTCGATGTTTGCATTTTATAAATTAAAACTTTTTACAGAAAAATACAATATAGTGCATTTTAATAGTCACAAAATCTGGAAAAATATTAATTTATAGTCATCCTGTACTACAGGCAGTGGTGTATAGTTACAAGGCTCGGGTTTAAGGTTGGACAATGAATATTGCCTTCCTTCGCTCCTATATCTTTAGGACTGTTTGAGAGATTTTATTTGGGGATAAAGTTAAAGGTCTAATCTGAGACCTTGGTGAATGTAGAGGCCAGCTGGCTCTCCTGCCCTTCTTGTCTCTTCTGAGCTCTTCCAGAAACCAACTGTGTGATCTTGGCCACTCATACTTTCATCAGGGTAGAAAATCTAACTTAGTGTCTTTGGTTATCTTTGATTTACTCTCTTGCTAAAGGTCTACTTGTCTAAAACACACAAAAAATCAAAACCGTGATTTCATGGTGGAACCATCAGTGAATTACATTTTGGGGCAAAGCAAAGATCTTGTTCAGAGCAACCTGTTGGTGTTATGGTGGCCACCTTTAAGATGGTCCCCAGTAATATTCACTTCCCCATATGTTGAATGCATCCTACAGTGAATGCAGCTGACCTTGTAACCAAAAGGATATTGTAAAAATGAGGAAGCGTGACTTCAAGACTACATCAGAAAAGACTTTGTGGCTTCTGACTTTGTGTAGGGGAGAAAAAGTATTATCTCTTTTCTCACCCATCATAAGGCTCATGACTGAGGCACCAGTAATAAAAAAACAGATTAATGATAGAAAAGCATACAAAATTATTTATTCACTTTTTATTTATTTATTTATTTTTTGAGACAGAGTCTCACTTTGTTACTCAGGTTGAAGTACAGTGGTATGATCTCAGCTCACTGCAACCTCTGCCTCCTGGGTTCAAGTGATTCTCATGCCTCAGGCTCCCAAGTCGTTGGGACTACAGGTGCATGCCACCATGCCTGTATCTTTTTTTTTAATTTTTCAGAGACCGAGTTTTGCCATGTTGGCTAGGCTGGTCTCGAATTCCCAGCCTCAAGAGATCCACCCACCTTGACATCCCGAAGTGCTAGGATTACAGGCATGAGCCACTGCGCCCGGCCTATTTATTCCTATTGATACATATTGGATGTATATATTTTCGGGGCACATGATAATTTGATACCCTCATGTAATTAAATCAGGGTAATTGGAATATTCATCATCCTAAATATTCATCTTTTCTATATGCTAAGAACATTCAAATTATTCTCTTCCAGCTATTTTGAAATATACAATAGATTAATGTTAACTATAGTCACCCTACTGATCTACTGAACATTAGGTCTTATTTATTCTAAGTGTATATTTGTACCCCTTAATCAATCTTTCTTCATTGCCCTCTACCCTCACCTTTCGATTTACTTAACACACTTTTTTTTTTTTTTTAAATTAATGTGACATGACATGGGAGCCTTCAGAAATGAAGTCCCAAAGAAACAGGTAAACTTGTGCATTTTTTACACCAAGTTTGATGAAGTGGAGAATTGTGGAGAATTATGATTGGAGAACAAAAGGGTGATCTACTAGTGAACAACTGGTAGGAACTTAGCAAGACCTGTTTGTTCAGATTCTTCTTGGCATTTCCGTGCCTTTGAAGATAAGTGTGTTCGTTTCCTCTGGGTGTACGGAGGGTATCTCTGGAATTAGGGTCTTATGACTTACTTCAGGGAGGAAGGTCAGGTAATTCTTTTATGGCCAGCTTCAGGAGAGAAGGTCAAAGGGGAAAGTCAGGGAGACCTTCCCGCTTCTGCTATTTTCTCAAATGGTAAGGTGCCATACTTGAAAGTAGCGTGTCCTGAACCCCATCACTTACTATCTCTTGGATCACTCTGAGTGAAGCCAGCCCCCATGGTCTGAGGACACTTAAGTAGTCCATGGAAAAAGGTCAAAACAGGAAGGACCTATACCTCCTACCAATAGCTGGCAGCCATGTGAGTAAGCCATCTTAGAGTGGATCCTCAATCCCTTTCAAGCCTCCTGATGGCTGGCAGCTTGACTGGAACTTCAGGAGGTACCCTGAGCTAGAACCATCCAGCTAAGCCACTTTCAGAGTCCTGCCACTTAGAAACCATGGGCAATAATAAATGTTTACTGTTCTTGGGAGCTGCTAAGTTAAGGAGTATCTGATATGCAGCAATAAATGACTAATATTGTCATTTTAGATAACATACATAACGAATGGCTGACCTGGTCTCTCTCAGGTTACTGCCTATAGTTGTTCATCAACTTCTCCTCACCTGGCCATGTGTCTAAAATTCTTGCACTTGAAGCTCATTCCTTTCTGAATATCAATTTTCAGTATCATCATCTTGAAAGTGAAACACCTCTGTATGTGCTTTATCTCAACTCTTAAGCTGCAATGAGTTAACCCCTAAATGGACATTAGTTCATAGCCAGTTGATAGGAGAGTATCCCTGGGAGATAGGACTTGTGGTTAAGAGATGGGAACAAACTTTAGCTATTGATTAGAAAATAACCGAGTGTAGATTTAGAGTCAGGAAAGCCAGAGACTTCTTGTCTCACCTATGAACCTGTGATCAAGTGCAAGCCATGTAACTTCATGAATTCTAGCTTCCTCATCTGTATGATGTGAATAATGAAAGTATCTAACTCACAGTCCCCCCCACCACCTCTGCCTCCAGACACACTCTCCTTCATCCCCAGTCCCTGTGAGGATAAACAATGATAAGACACATGAAAATACTTTATACACCAAGAAGGTTCACACAAAAGTTAGTTTACTTAGCAAAAAAGTCAGTCTCCCAGGGTGGGGATAGGTGGGCTCTGCCCCCACTTATTAAGTGCCTTTTCTGTGCCATCCATTATTAAGAGCAGGGACATAAAAAAGAATAAGTTTCCTATCCTTAAGGGGTTCACCATACTGGCAGTGATAAATAAGAAAAGAGGCAATTACTTTAAATGTAAAAAGTGCTAAGCACAGGATAATTGATTCATTTCTTCATCAAACATTTATAGAGTGCATTGCCCCACAAGTAAACTTGCTGGGTGCTACTGATACATGAACAATTGATTAGCAAGCCCATTGAGACGACTGCCAGCAGGGGGTATCACTGAGCTGAGTCATAAAGTTTGGGTAGGAGAGAGTTCAGTGAAGTTTAAGGCTAAGGGTACCACAGGCAGGATGAGTAAGGGCATGGAGGCAAGCACCAGCATGGTGACATGGGGCCACTTCCCTCAATTCAGGGATGATCAACACCCTCGAGAAAAACTCTCCCTGAGGATGACTGGAGAGTATGGGGGCTTGACTGACCCAGAGCCCTGTTTAGCTGGTTTACACCAGGTCAGCAGAATGCCTGATGTTCTCAATGGGAGCGCCTGTCAACTCCCAGTTACCCATCAGTGTGATCTCAGTCCCAGGCCTCCTGACTCTGCATGCTTATGGGCTGTTTTGCACTATGAATAACTTAGAGAATACCAACTAACTTAAATATTAGCCTAACTGATAATTAAGTTAATTAAGCTAATAATTTGGAGGATGGATTTATTGTGCAAGAAGTCATCAAGGGTATGCCAAGGCCAATTAAAATTAAAATTAAAATTAATTGCTGTTTGGGGTTCCCTGTATCTCTGACCCTGCTATTGGCTCAGACCATCCATCCTTGACTGTGCCCATTAAGGAAGCCCCTTTTCCTTCATGCTCATATGTGCTGCTCAGGGCTTACAGCTTGCTGAGATGGTAAAGAGAGAACAGGTGTCCTTTGGGGTCACAAACCTATTATCTGATGCAAAGAAATGTCTCATTGCCTTCAAATAAGCAAAGTAAAAGATCAGCTAATTTTATTTCCTCATCAAGATGGATAATTTCCAAGTGTTGAAACTGAACTTGATGATTAAAACTCATTTCCTTGCAAAATCCAGCTCTGGCAGTGTCATCTTCCTTGGCTGCTATACCCAGCCCTTGGTGACATGTGACTTGAGCTCAACGTGAACGGGCATTTAATTTGATATCCAGGATAAGGTATCCCCCAAAGTACAGAATCCCCTAAAGAAATAAAATGAACTTATTATTCACTGGTAGAGTTATCCAGACACCCTGGGATACAAGATGGAGCAGAAACCAAATAAACGGATATTAGGAGTCTGACACTTTTGCCCAAATGAGACTCACTTTTTTGAAGGATCAATCTTCTGGGCAAGGACCCTGAGGATTTTGTGTCACTCCTGCTGATCTTTTACATACAGGTTTCTTCCAGTTATGGTTCTGACTGACCTGCTGTGCTCCAAGTAAGTTCTTCTCAGGAAAATGAAAGGAATATGAATCTTCTTGCTGATGGGGGGAGTAGATGTTAGCTTGTCTCTTTGGGTTGGTCCATTTCAGAACAGCTAAGGTCCTTGTTGTAAACTGCATATGGGACTTGCCTTAGCTCAGCTCTGGGTCTCTGTCTCAGGCCCAGATCAGCTTGTCCTACTTTCTTCTTTCTTCATTAGAGGTACAGGAACTCAGCTGCCCAAACCAGCCCTGGGTGTCACTCATTGTGAAAAGCAGTGCTGCCATCTCAGTTTTCTCCCTCCTTTTTGCTCCCAGAATGACAATTTCCCAGGCCCCTTTGGTTTCAGTCATGTGCTGCAAATTCTGAGCTTTGGCCTTCAGGTTTTATTCCAAGGGTGTGACTCACCAACCCCAAGACATTTGGGTTTCTCGCTGCTAAATGATTCACGCAGAATAAGGAGCCCCATAGCATATATGGTTGAGATTTGTGCCTCTGCAAAATTACACGTCTTCACTTGATGAAAGTCTTTGGGGCTGTTGGTGAATGGTGCAGGTGATAATGTTAGTTTCTTAGATATCAAGGGTCTATTGAATCAGAGTCAGGCCACAGGGTATAGATATGAAATAAGGATTTGGTGGGGATTGGCTGCCGGTATTGTTTCTCTATGTAGAGGATAACAAGCATGACCAGTTATCAGCCCTAAGAACTTTCCCCTGTGTGTTCTCTGCCCTTGCAGTGATGCCCTCACCTCTTGGGCAGCCAGCAGTGCTTCAAGCCCCCTGGCTTTTGTATCCAAATCTTCCATTACACTTAATGGCATGAGGCACCTACTTGTCAGGTGGTTATTTTGATTTATGGAGACTTTGTATGTGGATTTAGTGTAACTTAACTGGGAGAACCAATTGCTGGTCTGTAGGAAAAAGAAGGAAATGTTAGTTACCAGTTGGGAGATCCTTGTATGGAAACTGAACATGTGAAACCAAACACAGGGGAATAAGGCAAAAGGCTGTGGTAAAGCCATGTGAGAGACAGCGACGGCTTGAAATAGGGCAGCAGTAGTGGGGGTTGAGAGGAGGAAATGGTTAGGAGAGAAACTTAGTTAAGTAATCAGAACCTGGACAAGGTGTTTGAAGGAGATTTCACGGCCTCTGGCTGAGGCAATTGAGTACACTGGTATATTTTTAGCTAATGGAGATCTAGGAAGGATGAAGTGTGGTTGGGGGAGTATTAAGAAGTCTCTAGTACTTAATGTGATGGAACTGGAAGTTAAAGGGGTTCTGATTAATAGTCTTTTTACTTTTTGCATATATGTTTTATTTGGCCGTTTTACTGGACTTCTTTCTGATGAGATTAATGCATTCAGTTTTGTATATGTTTGAGTATCTTCGTCTGCACTTGAGAATTAGAAACCTGAGCTGGGAATAATACTCGGGAGCTATCCATGAGTAGAAGTGGTTAAAGGCCTGCATTTGAACAAAATCACTTAGAAGGAGTGTGAGTCCTGTAAAAAGAAGTGAAAAGACTGAAGAAGGGATCCTGGGAGAGGAGAATGAGCAACTGAAAAAAAAGCAGTACAGGAAAAAAAAAAAAAAAAAAAGGGAAAACCATGCTGTCCTGGAAGATAAGGGTTTTTTTTTTTTTTTTTTTTTTTTTTTTTTTTTTTTGATTTACAAAGGGAGAATTTTTCCCCCAGAAGTATTATAAGTAAGAAATTTAGATATGTTTCCAAAAGTTTACCATCCTTCATTATTTGTCCATCATTATTTCAGTACAAACATACCCCATGTTTCATAAAATATATTTCATTAATAATTAAGAAATAAAAGCTTTGATTTAACAATTTCTTACCATATGAATGTGGTTGTGGTCTCAAACACTGGTAAAATAATTATGGGGGACACATTCAGCTGCTGCAATAAAGACAACCATTGTAAAATCCTTACCTCTTAGATGAAAATGGTTGGGCAGGTTGTTCTCTTATTGTTTCCTCTTCCACATCTGAAAAGAACCTAGACTAAATGGAGTGAATCCTCACTGATACAAGGAAGTGAATATGTCCACATCAGCAGCATTCATAAACAGCAGCACGTTTCCTAAATGTGAGAATTAGAGTGGCTGCTATAAAGACACATGCACACGTATGTTTATTGCGGCACTATTCACAATAGCAAAGACTTGGAATCAACCCAAATGTCCATCAGTGACAGACTGGATTAAGAAAATGTGACACATATACACCATGGAATACTATGCAGCCATAAAAAAGGATGAGTTTGTGTCCTTTGTAGGGACATGGATGCAGCTGGAAACCATCATTCTCAGCAAACTATCGCAAGAACAGAAAACCAAACACCGCACGTTCTCACTCATAGGTGGGAACTGAACAATGAGATCACTTGGACTCGGGAAGGGGAACATCACACACCGGGGCCTATCATGGGGAGGGGAGAGGGGGGAGGGATTGAACTGGGAGTTATACCTGATGTAAATGACGAGTTGATGGGTGCTGACAAGTTGATGGGTGCAGCACGCCAACATGGCACAGGTATACATATGTAACAAACCTGCACGTTATCCACATGTACCCTAGAACTTAAAGTATAATAAAAAAAAAATCCAATAAAAAAAAAGTATACAGTATAATTCTGGAGCATCAGTCTTACACAACTCTCTCTCAGATCAGATCCTGTCTTGTGCTAAGAGAGTCAAGGTGCTCCAGGAAGAAGTTATAGGCTTGACACTGAGAGGTCTGACTTGTTCTGAGCCTTCATCTTTACCCCACTTGCTGCCTCTCGGGATTCCAACTTCATACACTAGAGCTCAGAGATTGTAAAATGAAAGCCTGTGAGTCAAATCTGGCTCACAGGTATGTCCTGTCTAGCCCACCAACGATGCCTACACTGACTATGCTTTAAAAACAATGTTGAATTTGTTGCCAACATTTTTAAAGCTGGAGATTTCACTCTTCCGAAAACAAAACAAACAAAACAGAAAAAATGAGGAGTAACAGATTCCACGCTTTTCTGCAGAAATTGAAGATCTAGAAACAATGGGTTCTCTTTCCCAAATGACAAGAGTGAGTTAATGTTCACCAGCAGTGCGTGCCGCATGTTTTCTGGACTTTTTCTACGTAGGCTCAAAAACTCATCTATTCTGTAACTACTCTAATTCTCACATTTAGGGAAGAGAAGTTTTAAGGAGCCAAAGGTTGAGTGTTAAATGGTGGGAGAAGAATTAAGGTCAAAGTGAAAACATTTCCTTTGTATTTTATATTTGGGAAATTGGGGAGATCATCAAAAGTTGTTTCAGGAGATAGAAAGAAGAGAAGTAGAAATGCATTAGGCTGGCTGAGAATAGCCAAGATAATCTTGGATAAGAAAAATAAATATTTTCAATAAATAACACTGGGTCAATTGGATAACCATGTAAATATTAATTCTGAATTCTCTGTACACCAATTTTAAGAATCAATTACAGATATATAGTAGGGAAAACAACAAGGCTTTTTGAAGACAATGGAGCATCATATTTTCATGATCTTGGTGTAGGCAGATATTTCTTAAAGAGAGCACAAAAATGACTAAATTTAAATAAAAGAAATACATTCAATTACATTAAAATCAAAAGCCTCTCTTTATCAAAGGGTATTCTTAACAGAGTGAAAAGGCAAGCCATAGAATAAGAGAAAATATTAATCATACTCATGTCCAATAAAGAACTCAACTCTAGTATATATACATCAAAAAGAAAAAAATAAAAGAGAGCTCAATAAAAAGAATAAGCAAATACCTTGCGAAGACACTCTACAAAAGGGGATAGCCAAATAGCTCAGTATACATGAATAGGTGATTAACATTAATTAGCCATCAAGGGATTGGGTATTAAAGCCATAATGAGTATTTATCACTATACATACACTAAAATGGCTAAAATTAAAAACACTAAAAATACCAAGTATTGACAATGATGTGGAGGAAATGAAATTCTCCTACCCTTCTGGTATAAGTGTTTTTTTTGTTGTTGTGTTTTTGAGACAGAGTTTTGCTCTGTCACCCAGGCTGGAGTGCAGTGGCGCAATCTTGGCTCACTGCACCCTCCACCTCCTGGGTTCAAGCGATTCTCATGCCACAGCCTGGCTAATTTTTGTAGTTTTAGTAGAGACAGGATTTCATCATGCTGATCAGGCTGGTCTTGAACTCCTGGTCTCAAGTGATCCACCCACCTCAGCCTCCCAAAATGCTGGGATTATAGGTGTGAGCCTCTGCATCTCGCCAGAAGTGTACTTAATACAACCATTTTGGAAAACTGCTTGCAGTATATCCTAAAGTTGAATGGTGAAAGAAGTAAGGTTGAATGTGGATACAAATATGTTTGCAGCTGGGTGGGACTGGAAGTTAAAAGGGTTCTGATTAATCTTCTTTTCATTTTTGCATATAAGTTTTGTCTGATCAATTTACTGGACTTTTTTAATAACTCAAAAAGTTTTTCAGTTAACTCTTTTGGGTTTTCTGGATAAAGACTCATATTATCTACAGATAAGTAAAACTTAGTATTCTACTAGCCAGTATTTATACTCTTTAATTCTTTTTCTTGTCTTACTGCATTGGCAAGGAGGTGAAAATAATCTTGCATTGAAGCATTATTAATGAGCATTTTATGGCTGAGTGTGATGCCTCATACCTGTAATCCCAGGACTTTGGGAGGCCACGGTGGGAGGATAACTTGAGCCTCAGAATTAAAGACCAGCCTGGGCAACATAGTGGGATGCTGTCTCTACAAAAAATTATTAAAACATAATTTTAAAAATGAGCATTTTATTTTTTTCTTGACTTGAGTGGGAAAGCTTAATTAATTTCCCTTATTTTATCCCTTGATGCCCATCATTTTTATATTTCTCTGGGGTACCAATGAAAATTTTACATTTTTTAAAAAAGAACTTTCTTTTTCCTCCTGTTGAATTTGTGGCTTCCTTAATTTTGTGGGCTTTGTTGCCAATCTTTCCCTTTTTAACTTTCAGAAAATTCTTCTGGTTGTGGAGTGCTAGTTGGCTCCTCTCTTGATTTTTCAACAGTGCTATGGATTTGTTTTTAAGTTTGGGGCGTGTGTGTGTGTGTGTGTGTGTGTGTGTGTGTGTGTGTGTTTGATTTTAGTGAATATGGAAGAGAGGCAATGTTGTGTGTTTAGTCTGTCAGTGTTTATTGAGCACTTAGTATGTGCCAGCTCCTTTTCTATAAGCTCTATACCCATCAAATCATTAACCCAACTTATGAGAAAGGTGTCATTATTACATTATTTTGTAGATGAGGGGAGGCTCAAGACAGGTTAATTAACTCACCCAAGGTAATGAAGCTACTACATGATAGAGATAGGATTCAAACCCAGGAAGAATGACTCAAGAAGAGTACATGATCTTATCCACTACACATGCCTCCTTTCTGATCACGATGCCTAGTCTAGGTGCACTTTGAGGAAGGCTGGGGTAGAGAACTTGAAGCATGTTCAATGTTTGGAATAACTGTTATAATAGGAGAAAGAGAAAACTCTTTGGGGATAAGGGAAGAGATTGCCATCACACTGAGAATGCAGGTGAGGCTGGAGAGTGGGTATTAGTTGTTTAACTTAGCCTTCCAATTCAGAGACCTCAAGGCTGACCATATTTCTAGAAGGTGGGTGAGGCACAGTCTCCCTAGCTGCTCTCTATTTTGCAGTTGCTTAAAATAGACCTACAGACCTTGCTTTGAGACTTCTATTTTTGTTTTGTTTTATTCCCAATATTTAAGAAAGGGCAAGGAAAAGAGGGTTGGAGGTTTGTTTTGTTTTAATAACAAACTTGTGAGGATTAAAAAGATTCTGGAGCCTTACAGCATTCTTATAGAAAATTCTTCTGTTTCTGACTCTTCCTCTTTTAGTAGCTGGAAGCCCTGATTGCTCTCTGTTTTTAGCTCTAATTTAATTCCTAAGGGTAGAACTTATGAAAACTTCTCTCTCCCTCAGTCTGCTGGCTTCCTTAAGCTAGCAATTTAAAAATGTCAAGAGAATAATTTTTTCTTCCAGGCAAAATTAAAATTTTTCTTTTTTTTAGAGACAGGGTCTTACTCTGTCACTCAGGCTGGAGTGCGGTGGCACACTCATAGCTCACTGCAGCCTCTAGCTCCTGTGCTTAATCAATCCTCTCATCTCAGCCTCCTGAGAAGCTGCAATTACCACACTTGACTAATTAAAAATTTTTTTTTAGAGACAAGGTCTCACTGTGTCACCCAGGCTGGAGTGCAGTGGTGCCATCATAGTTCACTGTAACCTTAAACACCTGGGCTAAAGTGATCCTCCCACCTCAGCCTCCTGAGTAGCTAGGACTGCAGGCATGCACCAGCGTGTCTAGCTAATTTTTTTCATACTTATACCTTTTCCTTTTTTTTTTTTTTTTGAGACGGAGTCTTGCTCTGTCGCCCGGGCTGGAGTGCAGTGGCCGGATCTCAGCTCACTGCAAGCTCCGCCTCCCGGGTTTACGCCATTCTCCTGCCTCAGCCTCCCGAGTAGCCGGGACTACAGGCGCCCGCCACCTCGCCCGGCTAGTTTTTTGTGTTTTTAGTAGAGACGGGGTTTCACCGTGTTAGCCAGGATGGTCTCGATCTCCTGACCTCGTGATCCGCCCGTCTCGGCCTCCCAAAGTGCTGGGATTACAGGCTTGAGCCACCGCGCCCGGCCTACCTAATTATTACAAAGTCAATCAAAGAGAATACTGAGGCTATTTTAATGAACAAAAAATTGAAAATCATGATTGTGGCTGACAATGGCAGTCTTACCCAAATCTCATTGTCCAATTTATTTCTATAATCTTTTTTGGATACACAATATCAAGAAAATCCTGATTCAAACAGATAAGTAGCTTACCTGACAATCTCAAGATTCTCTTCAATCAAACTGATCTCAAATCATTGAAGAGGATTTGCAGAATTTTTTTGTTTCAAAGTTATGTTGCCACAATATCTAACAACTAGCTTACTTCCTTATTATAAATACAAAAGTTAGTCAATAAACATCTCATACTTACTATAAATGCAAAGCTTATCAATTTTATGTCACTAACATAAATAAATGTGTTCTGATTTTCCTTGTCATTGCATGTTTATTATAGCTCAATACAGGCTGAATAAATGTGCCTGAACTTCATTTGTGGCTGTACACAAGTGCCTAGAGAAGAGCCTACCATCTTGTAGGCATAAAATAAATGTCAAATAAATGAATGAATGGACAAACCAACCTTGCCTGGTATCTCATTAAGTATTAAATTATATCTACATTTTTATTTTTACTTTTTGATTCTTGTGCACTTTTTGAATTTTAAAATGATCAGTGGAGAGCTCTACACGTCATAATCAATGACTCATTTCCAAGACTTTCAAATATATCCACAGATCTGGCAGTAGAAGCTTTTCTGCAAGGTCTGCCTGAAAACCGTTAACAAGGCAGTATTGGTTGTCTTCAATATATCAAATTTAGCATAGAGCACATTTCAGATTGTGTTGATTCTTATTATAGTTTTGAAAATTACATGAGAAATTTGAATCAAAACATTTGTGGAACCCAAAGCGTTCCATGGAACTCAGGGTACTCTTGAGTTCCAAGGAGGACAGCTGAAAAACCCACCCAAAGTTTATGCAGACCACTTCATTCACAGAGGTCTTGTCTCCAGCAAGCATCTCTGAAAGACGTAATGGGCAGTCACTAGTGACTATTCATGCATCCTCTCTGGTTTGACAAAGTTGCCCATAGCTCTCTAAAACCACAATTTTCGTGATTAATTTTTTTCTTTACCTCTCTCTAGTGCGCTGGGTACTAAGAACTTTACGTGTATTTGCTCACTTAGTTCATTAAAAAAAAAAAAAAAACCCTATTCAGCACATATTATCATTGTTTCCATTCCCATTCTACAGTTGAAGGAGTTGAGACAGAGAAGTCACAAAGATGGGGCATGGCAGAGCGGAGACTTGCCCTGCGCTGACTAACTCCAAAGCCTGCCCACATTGAGAGATGATAAGAGCTTCCTGAAGCCAGCTTGTTGGGCTTAACAGTAAAAAAGTGAAGCCTGAGATTCACTTTTATATTTATTTCTTTATTTTGACTTTGACAATAAGAGACAAGAATATACTTAAGCATATTGGTTCAAATGATATTGGTTAATTCAGGATTGTATTTTGTAGTTCCAGACAATCAGATCTCAACCTTGATCACAACTGCCAGCATGCCAACCTCAAATGCTAGTTTTAATAAGATATAATTTAAACATTCTTTAAAGGTATCTTATGTACTTTAAGAAAGGATTAGTATTGCAGATTTTATTTAATGCAGATATATTAAGTGCGCTATTGTGGGAGAATAGATGTGATGACTGTTCTTCCAACAATTTTATTCAATGTACATGACATGGAAACTTTTGTTCACAGAGTAGCTTGACATAATTTAGACTTCATCTGACACAGGACAAACAGGAACATGAAATCCCAATCCTATTGTATCACTTAATGATAAGATGACTCCAATATATGATTTCATTATTTTTAAGGTTATATTTAAAACAAAAACTCAAAATTAAAAGAAAATTATCAGTGAACTTGGAGACCACTGAGAATATATCCAAGGGTAGCCCCACACTACAGGTCCTGAGTTCTGGTTTGAGAGATTCATACAACAGTATTTTCTCATGTCCCAGCTTTCCGGAGTAGACTGATTCCAGCTCCATGGAAAGAGAAGACAAAATAGTCCTGTAATAAAACACTGCATCTTAGCCTCTTTTATTGGGAGGGGAGTCCCATCAGTCAGCCACATTGAGGTTCATCCTCTGATAAGGAAGGAAGAGAGTGATGTGTGAGTCACACATGAGCTGAGAGGTGAGGGTTGGTGGCATGGTGGGACTCCATGGAGCCAGCTGCTACCTGCAGTGGCAAAGGAGGCATTTCCTCTGCAGCTGCACAGGTGAAGTGGCTGTCTTCACTCACCACACCCAATTTAGAACGTGATGAATCCCTCATCACTCAATTTGTTAACATTTGCCGAGCTAGTTTCATGTCTGCCTCTACTCTCTGGCCATATTTTGACATTAAAACATCAATCAAAACCATTTTCTCAACTAACAAAATAGTAATAATTTTATAATATAATCTAGTGCTTAGGCCATGTTTGAAGAGGCAATGGAGAAGCACCTGAACTTTATTTGCTTTTTTAAATTGCCATTTTTCTGAACTAAACTGGAAGTGGTGCTTCCATTTGATCACCCCGGGAGGCTCTAATGAATGTGCACTCAGCACCACGCACTCCTCTGTGGCATCTTTGATTAACGTTTGCTGTTTATATTGCCCTTGGCCCAGTGGCTTACACCAGAGCAGTACCCTGGACTTCCTTGCCTTTAACTGAGAAGTATTACCCTGGAGGTCCTTTAAGTAGAACTGAGCCAGAATGCAGGGAAAAGCACAGCAGTTCCCTACCCACCTCCTCCAAACCCTCATAGCCTCCCACTTGCAGCTGACCCCTGCTTCAGGACTCCACTTCTGAGGGCTGGTCCAGGCTCTTTTCTGGCTTTTGTCCTCTCTCACCTTGCTCAATCTCAGCTCTGACAGGTCCTCTCAATTTCAGGTCCTCCCGCCTGTGGTGAATAATTACCACCGCTGCTGCATGGTGGTTTCCTAAGGCACCTCTTCTACATCTTTGGTCTTTCTCTCCCTCTGATGATTTTCTTTCTCCCCTCTTTCCATTGAACCAATACAGCTCCAAGAAGCCTACCTACTATTTCCACTTCCCATCCTGAGGCTGGGTTGGATCTCTGTCTCTTTATCCCATGTCCTGTAATACCATCTTGTGTGACCATCATCTTCTTAGACATCTGCCCTTCCCACTCAGCTTTGAGCTTCATTTCATCCTCAGCAGCCAGCACAGTGCCTGACATGAAGTAGCAGGTCCTCAGTAAGTATATGAGTGAATGAATGAATGAATGAATGAATGAATGAATTCAGTCATGGCCCAGGAGGCCCAATCTTCCTGGCCATATCTCTTAAACCAGGGGAGGAGAATCCAACCCTGCTCTGGTCTGTTTGATCATCTCCTCTCCATAAAACACTGGGGCCCATCACCACCTTTACTTTCTATAGGACTTTTCCAGGATCAATTTATCTTCACTCTCCCATAACCAAATACGTTGGAATCAGCATGATGTTGATGATAATGATGATGAGAATGACTAATAAAATAATGATCCCTTCCATTCATATACAATTTCATATTTTAGATAGTGTTAATGTGAATTGCCTTATTTAATGCTACAGGCTTATTTGATGCCTATTTAAATAGTTTGGTAGTTATCAATTACCCTGTCTTCACAGAGGAGGAATCATCTGAGGTCCTGGGAGGGTAAAGTAAGTGGCATGGTTCATACTAAAAACTATGTTTTGCAACTTTTTGTTTTGTTTTGTTTGTTTGTTTGTTTCCTACGAAATCACACACCAAGTTGTTATATTGGGGATATGCTTTTAACTTTCTGTCACCTATTGTGAAATACTTATTTGGATCACTTCTATAAGCATGATTTAAAAAAATCACTTTTACCTCTTTTTCCTGCTGTAAAAAATTTATAATAGCAATTTTGACACAAAACAAAGTAGTAGAGAGAAAAATGTGATGAATCCGTCATTACTCAGCTTGCTAGCATTTGCCAAACTAGTTTCATGTCTGCCTCTACCCCTGGTCATATTTTGACATAATTAAAACATCAAAACCATTATCCCAACTAACAAAATAGTAATAATTTTATAATATAATCTAGTGCTCAGACCATGTTTAAATTTTCCCAGTTGCCTCAACAACCTCCTTGTTTGAGGATCCAGTCAAGATCCACACATTGCAATTGGCTGATGTGTTGCTTTAAACCTGTAACATTCTCTCTTTCTTTTCTTTTCTTTCCTTTTTCTTTTTTTTTTTTTTGAGACGGAGTCTCGCTATGTCGCCCAGGCTGGAGTGCAGTGGCCGGATCTCAGCTCACTGCAAGCTCCGCCTCTCGGATTCACGCCATTCTCCTGCCTCAGCCTCCTGAGTAGCTGGGACTATAGGCGCCGGCCACAGCACCCAACTAATTTTTTTGTATTTTTAGTAGAGAGGGGTTTCACCGTGTTAGCCAGGATGGTCTCGATCTCCTGATCTCGTGATCTGGCCGCCTCAGCCTCCCAAAGTGCTGGCCACTGCGCCCAGCCTTTTTTTTTTTTGAGACAGAGTCTCACTCTGTCGCCCACGATGGAGTGCAGTGGCGCGTTCTCGGCTCACTGCAACCTCTGCCTCCGAGTTCAAGTGATTTTCCTGCCTCAGCCTCACGAGTAGCTGGGACTACAGGCACGTGCCACCACGCCCAGCTAATTTTTTTGTATTTTTAGTAGAGACAGGGTTTCATGGTGTTAGCCAGGATGGTCTCAATCTCCTGACCTCGTGATCCACCCGCCTCGGCCTGCCAAAGTGCTGGGATTACAGGCGGGAGCCACCGCGCCTGGCCTAACATTCTCTTTTTAAATGTCACTTATTTGTTAAGGAAATAGGCTCATTTCTCTAGTAGAATTTCCCACATTCTGGATTTGTCTGACTGCATCTTTCTAGTATCATTTGATATGTTTTTTAACCCTTCGTTTTTCAGAAACACTTTTCCAGCATCAGTACTTTTGCAATTTTCTTCTCCCCTATGCCTGGCCCAGAATTTACACACATTAGTGGCTGCTTGTGTGTCTGTGTGTGTGTCCATGAAAACGTTCAGAATTACAAAAAGCCACTGTCAATTTAATAATGCTATAATCTAAAATAGAATATTATTAACCACAACAGTATTTTGTCTATTTTAAAAACAGCAGTGCAAAAACATATGTATTTCTTTTTAAGTTTTGGGGTACGTGTGCAGGTATTTCATATAGGAAAACTTGTGTCATGGAGATTTGTTGTACAGATTATTTTGCCACCCAGGTATTAAGTCTAGTGCCCATTAATTATTTTTCCTGATCCTCTCCCTCCACCCTCTGATAAACTCCAGTGTGTGTTGTTCCTTTCTATGTGTTCATGTGTTCTCATCATTTAGCTCCCAATTATAAGTGAGAATATGTGGTATTTGGTTTTCTGATCCGGCATTAGTTGGCTAAGGATAATGGCCTCCAGCTCCATTTACGTTCCTGCAAAGGACATGATCTCACTTTTTTTATGGCTGCATAGTATTCCATGGTGTTATATACCACATTTTCTTTATTCAGTCTATCATTGATGGGCATTTAGGTTAACTCCATATCTTTGCTATTGTAAATAGTGCAACAATGAACATACGCATGTATGTATCTTTATAATAGAATGATTTATTTTCCTTTGGGTATATTCCCAGTAATGGTATTGCTAGGTCGAACGGTATTTATGTTTTTAGGTCTTTGAGGAATCATCACACTGTCTTCCACAGTGGTTGAACTAATTTACACTCCCACCAACAGTATATAAGCATTTTTTTTTCTCCACAATCTTGCCAGCATCTGTTATTTTTTGACTTTTTAATAATAGCTCTTCTGACTGGTGTGAGATGGTATCTCATTGTGGTTTTGATTTGCATTTCTCCAATGATCAGTGATGTTGAGCTTTTTTTCATATGATTGTTGACTGCATGTATGTCTTCTTTTGAAAAGTGTCTGTTCATGTCCTTTGCCCACTTTTCAATGGGGTTGTTTCCTTTTTTTTTTTTTTCTTGTAAATTTGTTTAAGTCCCTTGTAGATGCTGGATATTAGACCTTTGTCAGATGCATAGTTTTCAAAAACATTCTCCAATTCCATAGGCTGTCTGTTCACTTTGTTGATAGTTTCCTTTGCTGTGCAGAAGCCCTTTAGTTTAATTAGATCCCATTAGTCAATTTTGGCTTTTGTTGCAATTGCTTTTGGCATTTTGGGCATGAAATCTTTGCCTATTCCTATGTCCAGAATGGTATTGCCTATGTGGTATTCCAGGGTTTTTGTAGTTTTGGGTTTTACATTTAAGTCTTTAATCTATCTTGAGTTAAGTTTTGTATATAGTATAAGAAAGGGGTCCAGTTTCAGTCTTCTGCATATGGTTAGCCAGTTACCCCAGCACCATTTATTGAATATCCTTTCCCCGTTGTTTTTTTTTTTTTTTTTTTTTTGTCAGGCTTGTCAAACATCAGATAGCTGTAGGTAGGTGTGTGGCCTTATTTCTGGGCTCTCTATTCTGTTCCATTGGTCTGTGTCTGCTTTTGTACCAGTACCATCCTGTTTTGGTTACCGTAGCCCTGTAGTATAGTATGAAAGTTGGGTAGTGTGATGCCACTAGCTTTGTTTTTTGCTCAGAATTGCCATGGCTATTTGGGCTTTTTTTTTTTTTTTTTGGTTCCCCATGAATTAAAATAGTTTTTTTTTTCTTCTAGTTCTGTGAATAATGTCAATGGTAGTTTAATATGAATAGCACTGAATCTATAAATTGTTTTGGGTAGTATAGCTATTTTAATGGTATCAATTCTTCCTATCCATGAGCATGGAATGTTTTTCCATTTGTTTGTGTCATCTCTGATTTCTTTGAGCAATAAAGACATATGTATTTCTTATGCAGCCTTCAAACGATGTCCATGCTATGGACAAAGCCAGGGGTCCCTGGGGTCCCTTAATGCCTCTTTTCCCAACCCTCTCGTGTGGTCAGTAGCCTTAGGACAGGTTGGTAACCACTATCATAAAATGACAATTAGTGATAATATGCTGCTCCTCTTAGAGGTGTTTATATTTAACAGAAGGAAAATGCTTCAAACCATAAGAGGGTCGTTGGTTTGGGTCAAATTCTTGGGAATTTCTAACTGTTCTTCCTCTGTGATGAATTTAAGCAATAGTGTACTGGAACCTGTTGGCATGGGCTCATGGGACCCTATTGTTAAATTTTCACAATACCATATATCAGTAGCTTGAATAGAGCATTATAGGAGTATTTATAGCAGGGAAATTAGTAAATGCGATAAGTAGGCCCCACACTCATACTCCAGAGTGCCAGTGTTAAAATATTTATTAACATACTACTGGATTTAGGCATTAAATATAGGAGTTATATGAAGACAGTCTGAGGCATGTTCTTTCCTCTCTGCCCTCACAGAATTATTTTCAGCATCAAAATAAAATAAGACAAAATGTGTTATTGTTGGCCTGAGAGAGACCAAGAAAATGGGACTTCCCTTTACAAACCTTTCTTCATCCCTTACTCTGCCAAACCTATCAGAAAAGCCCTAACCTAGAAACTATTTCTCTTTTCACTGCTTCACAAAAAGGTTCTAGTTTTCCCAACTAGGAAACCATAGGTAAGTGTGTCTGTTCTGCCAGATGGGGTCAGTTCATAGTAAGTGAAGGACTCTCAGCTTGTGGCCTAGCAGGAGTTGTGTCAAAGTGGAGAAGACCAGGCTCTAGCTCTGGGGTGAGAGATGGCCCTGGCTTGGGTTTCATCCTTTGCCCTGGCTTTCATCTTGAGTTGTCTTGTTTGTGAGATGGGGATAATGATAGCTATCTCATGGTGTTGCATATACCTAATTACATAATGCATACAGAGTGCCTTCCATCAGTGCTCAATAATTGACAGGAATTGGTTTTAGTACTTCTTTGTAAGGACAAGTGTTTCAGATATTTCACGCCATGACTTAGGGTTCATCTTCAGGTTGCCACTTGCTAGTTCCTCATCTGGAAATATTCCTAAATAAACCATCCAGACTAAGGTAAAAGTCAGGAGGAGGCCACTCGAGCAGAGCTTCCAAACAGGTATGTCTGAAGTATTGATTTCCTTGGGCTATGAGACAGCCAAGAGCCCTAGGCCTGTTGTCTGTGGCTCCAAATGCCTCCCAGTAAGCCCAGTGTGCTGTGTCAATATTAGTCATTTGATTTACGGACCTTTTCTGAAAAGGTTGGGGGATGGGACACTGAGGAAAACCCATGCTTGAGAAGGGGTTGCTGGTGTCCTGAGAAGTTGTTGCTCTGGATTTTCCTGGAGGACAGGAGAAAGTGTCTGTCATATGGGGCACTGATGGAATTCATGCCTTCCTGATTCAGCCAAGCTGTTGTTCTTGTGTACGAAGAGGGAGGCTTATGGATCTCTTGCCTTTTTTCTATAGAAAGTTGAGGATGCAAGTTGAAAGGTTTTTATTAGAAGAACGTTGCAGGAATGTAGAGGGCTATCTGTTTGTTAGTATCCACATTGGCCCAAGGCAATAGTACAAGGAGTTATTTTCTGAACTTTTCAATTGAGGGATGAGTAAGACTCACTGCTTAGTTGGTAAGAGCTGCACTGATCTGTTGGAACACAGTAAGGATCGGTCTGCTGCTGTTTGCCCTGTACCTTATTTATCCATGGTACTAAGAAACTGTCTTTCGGATTCACCATGAGGAATTTTGAAAGAGTCACAGGAGCAGTTCCATGGTGCTGAAAGACACAATTTGAAGTGAGAATAAGAGGGTGGGTAGATGGCAAGAGGTGCAATGGGCTTGGTTAGCACAAGAGGTAGAATGATCGATATGAGGCTGGTCTAAAGATTACAACTGTTAGAGGGAACTCTATGGAGAGAAATTTCATATCCTCCCTGAATTCAGCACCAGTAATTGGAAGAAAGCCTGAGGATATTTTACCATGGCTTCAGGAACTATTTATTTATTTGGTGTGTGTGTATGCACGCATTGTGCTGCCTTTTGAAACGCCTACCAGAGAAAATGTACGTTCTAGAAATGGGCTTTTGAAAAGACTTGTTTTTGCAAAACAGCTTGGGACGAAGGTCATTCTATAAAGGAGTTCTGGCTTTTCTTTTTAAATGGAAATTAGCAATTTATCTTAAGAAAGTTATTGAAAAGCCAGTTCATTTATTTGCATAATGATAAAATGTGCCAGAATTTCTCTGCTCTGCTATTATCAACGAATGGGGACACACAAAACCTCAGTAAAAAGACATAAAAGGCACCCAAGTGTTCTTTGGATCTCTTTATGAACCAGTCAGCTTCACCAAATGAAACTGGCACTTCTGTAAAAACATATTTCTGTAAAAATCTCATGTAATCAATAAATGCCTGTTTAAATGCATAGTAGGCAACGTGCTACTTCCTTCTTCTTGTGTGGCATCTGCTTATTGTGTTATCTTAACACACAGAAACACACTCCTCCCTTCCCCCAATACTCACATTAAACTACTTCATAAACAGAACAACATTGTCACAGGAAATGGAAGCAGTTCCTAAAAACTTATTGAATATGGGAGTTGAGGAAAGGGAGAAGTCCGGGACTAGTCCTCATTTCTGGCCTTAGAGACAGAAAGGCCATTAATTGAGATGGGAGAAACACCCTAAACTCAATTGCCTTCTAAAGTTAAACCCCTTCAACACAGGGCAAAATCTTCATGATTGCCTTTAAGATCTTATATCAGACTGAGCTAAAAGAATTTCTTAAGAATTTTCTAAAGCCCAGACACAATAGAAAGAACCAACCTTCAATTATAACGCTAAGTCTCAGGTGAGCTTCCCTGATTGGCAACACTTCACGCTGTGTTGTCACTCATTGTTGCTGGGAGAATTAAACTGGCCCTCCTGTGGCTCCTCTGGGAGAAGACAGCTAGAAGCTTGTGCCTGGTTTCTCTTGGACTTCATCCCATGAACATTTTCCGTTTACTGATTTTAATCTGTATCCTTTTGGTGTAATAAACTGGAAGCGTGAATATAACTGGTTTTCTCAGTCCTGTTTTTCTAGTTACCTGTAGAACCTCAAGGTGGTCTTGGGGACCCCTGACACAAAACCTCAGATGGACCCCTGACACAAAAACTTTGGATGGGAAAGGCAGATTGTAATAAACTTGAGAGTTTCCTGAAGGACTCTGAATTACATAGAAACACAAAGAAGGTTAGGATAGCTCTAGATATTGAACAAGTTCTTTTGGCGTATATCCCCAAAGTTTATCATGAGAAAATAGATTGGACTCTAATTTGGTCCTGTAAGCAAAGAAAGAATCAATCCATTGAAGACTGCAGAGATAGAGTCTTTAAAACCTTTAGACTGCATTCAGGAGTAGATCCTGATACAGATGTAACTTTGGCTTCCTCCTCATCTTTGTGAATGATCTTGAGCCAGAAATAGGAAATCTGATATGTGGGAAAGAGCTCCATAGCCATATCTCCAACACCTTGCTGAACATGTTCAAAGAGCCCTAGGACAAAAGCAGAATTAAGCTAACGCCTTAAAGATAAGACATCTCAATATTTCCACCCTAGTCAATAAAGTCAGGTAAAGGAGCCTCTTATTTTAGATGCCCATAGATATTATAAGCAAAAAGGACATGGGACAAACAATTGTCCTCTGCTAGCTAAGAAACTGAAGGAAAAAAAAATATATCTAAATCCTAAGCTTCAGGTTCCATTTGAACATCACTGAAAGAGTTTCATATTATCCTTCACAATGGTTTTGAATATGACCATTGTTTGCGTCTTCTCAGGAGGAACTGATTCTTTTCCTTGCCAAAGAATTATGGCTCTGAAGGCAGGGAAAAAAATTGCCTGATTTTGCATTCCCATTCTGGGAAGTTCTAATTTATTTCTCTAGTAAAAGGGACACTCATTTACTGGGACTGTCATTAAAGAGCTTTGTGAAGCCTTTTTACCTATCCAGAGACTTTACTATCCATATTACACCCAATCTTTGGGGAAAAAAATGGAACTCTGAACTAAGATTAGCAGAACTCTAAGAGACCTCTTGAACTTCCCTAGACTAAGGTATTGCTACTGGTTTTAATGACAATAAGATCAAACCCTGGGGTTCTTCAATGCTCTTTTATAAGTTAGTTAAAAGCTGACTCCTGTGTCTAGAAATACCACTTCTGATCTCAGACTCTGCTCTGTTTCAAGAAAACATGGCCAAATACTGCAAGAGACTCATGTATTGCACCCAATTTTAGCATCAACAGGTATGGGCAGCCTCCCTCAACATCCTCCTAAACAATCCTTTCATGATCTAAACCCTGGGAACATGATTTTCTGAAAGAGACATCAGAGAAAGACAGACTTCAAACGCCAATGAAAATAACCTTAGATACTGTCAAGAAATAAAGAACACAGCAGTAAAACACCAAGGGGTTGATCCTTGGGTTTTTGCCTCTGACATAAAGCGACGCAAGCCACCCTCAGATCACTGTCCCTGCTGGAGGCCTTAGCTGAGGATTCTGATAATCTTCAGAAAGGAGGAGGAGAGCTCCTACCCAATACCTGGATCAAGTAGACAACTGAGTAATTTGGTCCCACAAACTTCCACCCAAGACCCACAAAACAAAATCCAGATTTCCAGAGCCATAGATTGTCATGCTTTATTTTATATATATTGTCCTGTATTTTATTAGCTAATTATTTTTTTCCTCTCTGCTAGTTTAAAAATCTGCTAGCAAACACTTGTCAACCCTTAACTACAGTATCCGTAAGGACCTTATTCTTATTACTGGTCTTTGCATCCCTAGTCACTCCTTGACAGGAGTCCAATATCTTGCTATGATTTCTTCACAATTTGGCTAAAATACACAATCACAATAGGTTGGCTTTATACTTAATTTTCTTTTGTCAGCATCCAGCTCTCTTCAATAGCAGTTATGAATCAGTTGGTTTTCTCAATCACTTGGTGACTTCTTAGATGGACACCAAAAAAGGCCTAAAAGCTGAAAATATAAAATTTGCTACCGTGTCATACCTAGAATGGAAGTTTTCTATTTCCACCTAAAAACACCTGGGGACTTTTTATAGGAACTAGTCTTTCTAACTAAGTGTTCCCATAGATAGAACTTGGAAAGCAACTCTGAAACATCTGGGCCATGGGACTATGAACATCTGGGAGGTGCCTCACTTTGATAGACCTCATCACTACTTAGCCCAGCTTTATGCACTTTTGCTCTAAATCTGCCTAATGATCTCTGTTCTACAAATCTCACTGGCTAGTGCCAAACCACTTTTGTCAAGGAGTGCCAAAACCAGATAATACTACTTGACAATTCTGTAGGGATATTTGTCTGACTCCTGATCATTGGGACATTCCCAATCACTGGAATTGGATTTGTGTTCAAAAAGCCTACAAACCAGCCAGGGATTTGTTATCTTAAAAAATTGATTCCTGCTATCAAATAGTCTTTGATATCATCCAGAATTTGCTTTGGCCCATTCATTTCTCCTCTCAGAAGAAGAGATTTTAGATAACTAAGAAAATTGGGCCTTCATTTGATACCTCAAATCTTGATTATTATTAATATTACTTTGAGACTGAGTCTTGCTCTGTCACCCAGGCTGGAGGGCAGTGCCGCCATCTCGGCTTACTGCAAGCTCCGCCTCCCAGGTTCATGCCATTCTCCTGCCTCAGTCTCCCGAGTAGCTGGGACTACAGGAGCCCGCCTCCACGCACAGCTAATTTTTTGTATTTTTAGTAGAGATGGGGCTTCGCCGTGTTAGCCAAGATGGTCTCGATCTCCTGACCTCGTGATCCACCTGCCTCCGCCTCCCAAAGTGCTGGGATTACAGGCATGAGCCACCGCACCTGGCCTGATACCCCAAATCTTGATTGTTAAGGAGAATTCAGAACTACTTTCTTCCTCTTCAAGTCTCTTTGTTTCATGGCTGAAATAAAAACCTGAAAGTCTGAAAGTCTGAGTTTGTAATGCCTTAGTCATTGACAGAGTTATACAATGCTACTAAATCTACAGAATTGACTAGGGAAGTTTTTAAGATTGGGCAGATGGTGATTCAAAATAGTGCAGACCTAGAGATGTAATGTAGGCCTTTCAAGGTAGAACATATATTTTCTTAGGCAGAGAATGCTGTACTTGAATTTTAATTTTTTAGAATTGCAATAAGGTCTCACTCTGTGGCTCAGGCTGGTCTCAAACTCCTGGGCTCAAAGGATCCCCTGCCTCCAAAGGTGCTTCAGGTGTGAGCCACTGCACCTGGCCTGTACTTAGATTTCTACAGTTCTGGGAAAGCAGTGAAGACATCAGGAAATTAGATAATTTAACTAACACCTCCCTATGTGGTTCTGCAGACTGTTCTCACTGGGATGATATTTTTTTTTTCTCTTGGACATAATTGGCTCATAGCTTAGAAAAGGACTACAGACTCTAACCTTATTCCTTCTCTCAGTATTTGCCTTGCTGCAGTGCTCACATATTGGTGTGCAGTTGTCATTTGATCAACAGCCAACAAATCATAAGCGGGCAGTAAGAGCAGTGCATCCATTTTCTATTACGGCCATAATAAATTACCACCAGTTAGTGGGTTAAAAAAGTACAACTTGATTATGGCACAGTTGTGTAGGTCAGCAGTCTGGGTTGGTTTGACTGCTTCTCCTGTCCGATTTTCTTTTCTTTCTTTCTTTCTTTTCCAAATTTATTTATTTATTTATTTATTTATTTATTTATTTATTTATTTATTTGTGACAAGGTCTTACTCTGTTACCCAGGCTAGACTACGGTGGCTCAATCTCAGCTCACTGCAACTTCTGCCTCCTAGGCTCAAGAAATCCTCCCACCACATACTTCTGAGTAGCAGGGACTACAGGCACACACCATCATACCTTACTAAATTTTTATATTTTTTGTAGAAACAGGGTTTCACCATGTTTCCCAGGCTGGTCTTGAACTCCTCAGCTCAAGAAATCTACCACCTTGGCCTCCCAAAGAGCTGGGATTACAGGTGTGAGCCACCACACCCAGACTCCGGTCTGATTTTTCAAAAGGCGCAATCAAGGTGTTGGCAACTGGGTTCTTATTGACAAGCTATGAGAAGACTGCCTTCAAGCACATTCAGGTCGTTGGCAAAATATAGTTCCCGGCAGCTATAAAAGAGAGGTTCCTGTTTCCTTGCTGTCATCTGGGGACCCCCCTTAGCTCCCAAGGGCCTCTCTTTGGTTCTTGAACATGGGCCCCTACATCTCAGAGTCAGCAAAGGCCTATCAAATCCTTCTCATGTTTAGAGTCTTTCTGACTTCTCATTTTGCTTAATTTCTTCTGCTTCTAGCTGAAGAAAGCCCTCAGTTTTCTAGGTCTCTTGTGGTTAGATTAGGCCACCAGATAATCCAGAATAATCTCCCTATTTTAAGGTCTGTCACCTTAATTACACTTGCAAAGTTCTCTTTGCCATTGAATGTAACATATTCACAGATTCCAGCAATTAGGATATGTGCAATTTGAAGGGCCATTATTTTGTCTTCCACAACCAGGAAAACCTGACATTTATAGAGGTAGAAACAACTACCGTTAGAACTTCATACATGATCATGACGCCTCAAACATCAGTGCAGATGTGGATTAATTGCAACCCCAGAAAGTAATGATTTGTTCTCTAGCTCAGGCTGGAGACTGGCCACAAGTGGGGACTGAGAATTGAGACAGCTGTGGACAATGTAATCTTACTGTTTGTCAACCAATTTATTCAGACAATCAGTATTCTTATATGGACAAATAGCTCCCTTATCAGAAAGACAATTTGCTTGCCTAAAGAAGTAACTTGCTTATTAAACAAGAGTTTACATTTCAAGACCCTTTCTTTGCTGTGTCCACTAAACGTTACTATGTCAGGAACTTTGTCCAATTCCAACTAGGTCTTTATCTTAAAAAATCCACCTAAAACTATTTGAGTGGAGGGTTAAAACACTAAAAATAGCCTGCCTTATTGTCCTGCTTTTGAAGCAGCACTAATACTCTGACAAGATGGTGTTTCCCTTTGCTGCAGTAAGTTTAATGAACTCAGTTTTGCTCCTTGGGCACGTTTATCTGATGGGCTGTGTGGGACGGTTGACATCTCCCTGTAGGCAGCCCATCTCTCCCTGATTCCTGAGAAGCAGGGGTGGGGTAGGGAAAGAGGACACAGCAGATATTCCTGCACATTCCAGCAATATCAATGGGTTTCATATGTGTCATTGATGAGTTAGAGCACCCGAGGGGCTGTGCGTGCATCATTGTTAAAGCTCTATCATCATATGACAACTCTGCACAACACTCTTGGAATCCATCTTATCAGCACCGTACCACACACTTTAGCCCAGGGTCTCCTTGTGTTGCCTGAGAATGATGTCGCATAACTGTGTCTTTCAGGCATGGAGGTGCTGCTCAAGCTGCCTTTCCTGCAAAGCTGGATGAGTCTAAGAGAAAAGAATGAGAGAAAAGTCCTCTCTTTGACCTTTTAATCCAGGACTGCACCCAACTGCAAGGGATTGGAGGGGGGTTTGTTCATTGGGTTACAAAAATTTGAAAGTTAGAGATCCCTAGTGATTGCCAACAGCTGTGGACAATGTAATCTTCATATATTTCTTCATATATTTCTGCAGGGAAATATATGCAGGAGGTCAGGGAGTGAGGCAGAGTCTTAGAATAGGACTTGAGAACTTCCTAGAAGTCTGTATTAAGGAGAAGGTGATGACTGATGGAACGCAGAACTTGTCGTTACCTCTGAGGACAGGGTTTCAGGGACCTTTGGGAAGGGTGCACTCTCTCTCACTCTAATGTTCAAATGTTGTGGAAAAGAAAGAAATGGAGAAAGGAAATGGGAAAGTAGTAATGGAGGAAAAGAAGAGCAGAATGTTCAGGTCTTAGGAGCAGGGAATATGGATGTGTGGGGAAGGAGGTTGGTGATGGTTAGGACTTGACTTCTGTTGGTGGACTAGTGACTGCTCCATGGAAAAGAGGAAACTTTTATTTATCTAGTGGCTCATCACTGAGGAAACCAATTCCTGTCAGCCTGCATTAGATGGAGATTTTGGTCCCTGGTTCCAGGGGTCACAGGCAGCTTCCCCGCTGGACTGGGCCTGAGGCAGGTGCCACATGGTGCCTATTCTTAGGGCCTGTCCTGAGCCGGGAGGATTGCTGACATGGCACCCAAGTCACAGCTGTTGTGGAGATAGCCTCTGCCATATCGCTGGCTCTGCCCACCCTCTTTGTTACTCCTTGATTCCAAAATAAATAGACCAGCAAAAAAGGAAAAGGACAGTGAGGACTGAGGTGTTCAGTGATCCTGAAGCTTCAGGGCTGCTAGGGGCTGAATTCCCTCCAAAAAATACAGGTTTAAGTTCCAACCCTCTGTACCTCAGAAGGTGAATGTATTTTCAGACAGGGTCTTTAAAGAAATAATGAAGTTAAAATGAGGTCATTAGCATGGACCCTAATTCAATATGACTGATGTTCTCATAAGAAGAGGAAAAATTGAATACAAGTACACACAGAGGGACAACTGTGTGAAGACACAGGGAGGACATGGCCATCTACAAACCTAGGAGAGGCCTCAGGAGAAACCAACCATGATGATACTCTCATCTCACACTTCCAGCTTCCGGAACTGTGAGAAATACATTTCTGCTGTCTTGGCCCTCCAGTCTGCAGCATTTTGTTATGGCGGTCCTCACAAACTAATACAAGAGCTATGTGCGTCTGAGGCTGTGGCTTTGGGAGAACTGAGGGGTTATCAAACTATCAATATTACTCTATTTGAAGCCTTTTCTTCTACAATTGTGACTTTTCCTCCCCACTGACTCCTGCTATTTCCTTTTTCTTATTTGTCTCCTATCCTCCTTTTATCATTAATGTTTCTACTTTCACATTTGAAATACAACAAGTTCTGACTGAGGAACAGAGAACTGATATATTCTCTATGAGTCTGAGTAAATGCAAAAGCAAAAAAAAAAAAAAAAAAAAAAAAAAAAAAAAAGAGAGAGAGAGAGAGAGAGGGAGAAAAGGAAAGGAATAAGAAAGAATGCCAGATATCATGAAAATTAAACTGAAAAAAACATGAAACTCCCTTTTGCTTGTTATCATGAGCCTGCCACCTTGAATGGTGGGTAAGAGGCTAGGGATAATAAATATTCAGAATGGAGAAAGGGCAGCATTTCCTAAGTGTTAAAGGACAATTTTGCTGGAGGAAATCTTAAACCCATCAGATTGGACTTTCTTGCATTTGAGCTGTACTGTTCAAAGAATTCCCATCTGGTGGTTGACCAAATTTTCCTTTCTCATGCCAAACTTGCTTAGAGAAGCATTGTTTGGACTTTGGAGTTTGGTGTTTGGAGGTGCCAAGCGAGGCTGGCTCTAGAGACGCTCCAGCCAATCACAGCAGGGTTGACGCTCCATCCCTGCCCCACCTCCCTTTTTTCTGTTCCCTTCCTGCATTGTTGATGTGCTCATGGTGTATCAGAGAGAGGTACAGAAAGGGATCAGAGGACTTGGTTCACTCAAGGGCAAGGGTCCCATTTTGCTATTTCTGCACCAGATGGGAGCAGGACAAACAAGATGGAGAGTTCAGGGGAGGCCGAAATTTCCTTAAGTTGACTCTTTGATGGAAACCAGCCACACCACCTTTGAGGACCACCCTCTTGCAGTCAAATCTGACCAGAAATGACCAAATTGGAACCATTTCCAACCAAGATGGGCAGGCCGCTGAAGAATGCTGATTTGAGATCACACGTCACTTCCTCCAAGTCTCTACTCAATGTCACTTCTCTAGGCCCACATTGACTACACCATATAAAAGACCAACATTCTTTACATCTGGGAACTCTCTATGCTCCCAGTAGGCCTTAATTTTTCTCCTTAGTAGTTGCTATCACCTGATATTTTATGTGAGGTTATTTATGTGAGGACCAGGTGACTCCTTCCCCAGAAGCTAAGTTCCATGAGGGCAGAATCTTTGTTTTATGTACTGTGACATCCCTACTATGTGTTTGGGACATAGTAGTTTTAAATAGTTCCAGAACAAATGAGCCAACAAAACTGGAACTTTTTAGGTTATTATTTTGTTCAGCCAATCCTATGGTCAGATAACCTGGAGATGTATGAAGCCTTGAAAACCCACATTTTGGAACTCAAATTCCTCACTACTCAATCTTTCCATTTTTATACATGTGAAATTGGGTGAATTTAATTGTAACAATAATATGTGCATATTTGTTTTAAAAATTCAAGGGTTTTCTTTTGGTATAGAATATTATTAACTCTAGTCCTCATGGTGAAGATCTCTAGATTTTTTTGTGCTACATAACTATCACTTTGTATCCTTTGCTCTCTGCCTCCCCATTTCTCCCATCCCACCTCTGCCCACCACTGTTCTACTCCTTATTTCGATGTGTGTCATTGTGTTTTGTTGAGACAGAGTCTCTGTCACTCAGGCTGGAGTGCAGTGGCACCATCTCAGCTCACTGCATGCTCTGCCTCCTGGGTTCACACCATTCTCCTGCCTCAGCCTCTCGAGTACCTGGGACTACAGACGCCCGACACCACGCCCGGCTAATTTTTTGTGTTTTTAGTGGAGATGGGATTTCACTGTGTTAGCCAGTGTTTTATGATTTTTAATATTTCATAAGCAAGTGAAATTTTGAGCAGTATTTTTCTTTCTGTAT